>NC_136649.1:5885376-5937876 GCF_949748355.1 Melanostigma gelatinosum | reverse complement strand
GGCGTATGAATGGGTGTGAATGATTAGTCCTGATGGGCAGGTGGCACTTTGCATGGTAGCCCCTGCCATCAGTGTATGAATGGGTGTGAATGGGTGAATGATGACATGTAGTGTTTTAAGTGCTTTGAGGGATCAGAAGACTAGAGAGGCACTTTATGAATGAAAGTCCATTTATATTAACATAATTAGAGAGAAAATATGTTACCCTTGAAACTTTATTGACATGCAGGTACGTTTTATGGGAACTTCATTGTAGACCAGGCTGCTGTCTTAGCTCCACCGCGGTCTTTTGTTTCATTTACTTTTCTTTCGTCATTAAAATGTTTATTTTTTTCAATCTTACACGATGTTCCACTTGCCCAGGCACACACAATACTGATGATGATTTATCTGGTCCTCTGTCCTTCCCTTATCTGTCTGATTAATTGCAATTTAACCTAACTACTGAACTATAGTTTTACAATACTGTACTACATAAACTGTACGTAAACAAATGTGAAGGCCTTGTCTGTGGGTGGGTTTGTGGGTGGGTGTTCTGATTTAAGTAGCTCTTTGTTTTCTGTTTTTGTTTTGTTTGTTTTCTGTTTTTGTTTGGTTTGTTTTATGTTTTTAACTTTTCTTTCTTGTTATTTTCTCCTTTACTACTGTAAACTGAGTAACACGTGCAAAAAAATGAAAATACTTGCTCTTTGATTTTTATGTCATATGGTGCATTCTCATCAACAAAGTATATATACAATTTAAAAAAACAACACTGATGATGACTTTTTTTGTCAAATATATTTTTTATATATTTTATATATAATTATTGCATTTTTCTTCTCCTCCACATACAGTATTTTTGGTGCTCTCCCTCCTTTTTTTTGCCTGAAAAAAAGGAAATGAGCCCATATGACATGTGCGTTTTTACTTCCACAAACATCTTGAACACTAGAGCAGCCTTTTACTCATATTATCAACTGAACGGGGATTACATTTAAACAGGTGTAATAGCCGATACTGCATCCACCAGTGTTCCTTGCTGTGCAGTGAAACCCATGTGCATGATCAGATTCCTTATATGGGGTTTATGAAAGTTCAGGTACATTAAGTATTATGCTGGTGTTAGCAGGAAAAGCCTGAGGGAATAATTGCCCAATCTGTGAATTAATTAGTCTTCCATATGCAATATTTACCCGTGCAATTTAAAAAGCATAACAGTGTAGCGGAAGGTATCAGTGGTATTCAGCCGACCTGTGCTCTCGTTCGTTGGTGAGACTCGTGTGGTGAAATGCATCTCAGATTAACCAGAGCTAATGCTACTGCATGTTGAAAAAGGGACCTTTTAGCAGGGTAACCAAGCACCCTTACATGTATTTACATTATTCATGAGAGCGATTTGGATAATGCTGCCTCTGACTATTACTCCCTCTATGGTGTGTTAACATGTATTAAGACTGATTTGATGAGATGTGGATTCATGGGGAATGGGGGTGTCAATTACCACTGGAGTTAATAGGGTTGAGTGAGCAAATGGTGAGAGCAAATTTCATGCAGTTTGCACTCGTGTAACATTAATGTAATTCTTTAGGAACAAGACGTTTAAATCCCTGTATGTTAGCACCATGCACATCTGATTTAAAGACGCGACGAATCAATTTTGAGGAGATTTAAAAGAGGCAGCCCACCTTGCATGCTACCCTGTGTGAAGTTTCAAAAAAGTTTGAGCTTCTGAGCTGCTAATTGGCTCCTCGCCATGAACCACACGACATTAACAACGCGCCATGATGCATGCATGTTGATATCTAGAGAATTCAATTAAAGTGCTCATCCACGTGAGTAGCATTCCTCCTAGCTGTTGGTGCTCCATGCTACTTCCTGCTGCATTCTCAGCTGAGTTCTCTTGTTAGGTGTCAGGCTGTTGTGTAAATGTCTGCCTAACAACTGTTTTGTTGTCTTCATCTACGTTGTCTCATCCTGCAATCAATCAACACCTCTCAGAAATGGCAGAGGGCAACGAAATACTGTCTGCTTTGTGAGTTTGAGAACTTTATTACTATAAGGTGAGGAAAAGGACCTGAAAACAACCACATTGAAGTGCCAGGCACAGCAGTAGAGAATTTAACACCTAAATGACAGTAATCCTTGAGAAATGTTCTTCCTTCGGGAGGTCAGAGGTCAGCTCTAGAGCTGGTTGGGTTCCTCTTGCTGTGTCCCAGAGGAGGTCCATGTCCATCCAACTGAATCTACACATGCTCCCTACATGAGTTGATCTGCAGAGGATTCACCACATCTATTGTCATAGAGATACATATTAGATGTGCAATGGATTTTGAGACACTAAAAACAAATTACAACAAATTGCTGTTGATAATTTACTCCTGCTTGATCAAAAAGCTTAAGTGAAGTGGGTTTTTACTGTTAATTGCCTGGTGATGGTTTTTCTCTCAGCAAAAAAATAGTAATACTGATGAATTTAACAGCAATGTATTTCTTGAGATCTCCAGATGCAGCAACATTAAAAACTGAACAGAACATGAACGGGATGATTAGACAGGTCGTAAACAAAGCGATAGTTCAGCCAACAGTTAAAAGTGAGCTCATCACAAATGTTGATAATAATCTCTAATTGCAGTCCTTGCATCATCTCAACCTAAGAAATCTAAAAGCACATTAATTCTCTGTTTCCAATTTATCTGGAAGAAAAAGAAGACATGGAAGTCGACATTTCAACTACAGAACCTTGAACTTGAACATAAAGGAAAGGACGTTATCACCAAGCAAGTATAGACGATGGAGACCACATATGCCCACTTTTGCCCCTGGTAACAAGCCCTGTGATTGGCCAAGAGGGGCTCTTTTCATCTAATAACTTTGAACAAGAGAGTCCCTCGAAAGGACAGTTGTTCTAAGCTCTGACGCTATCAGTGTAATCTTCTGCCAGACGAACACGATGCTTATCTTAATAATGACCATCAAAATTATATTTTAATGCTGAGATCGGCACTGGCAGTGTACCCCAGGGAAGGACTTCTTAGAGACGAGTGCGACTAGATGTTATCCAGTATGGCGGTTATCAGATCTGCTGCAGAGGATGTGAGGCTTTCCGAACTGGGTTTGATGGAGGAGAGAGAGAGAGAGAGAGAGAAGGAAAACCATCCTATTGCCCAGGACGGCATGGAGGACGGATGCATGGTGCAACACACACACACACACTATAGCAGCTGAATGTGCTCCCTCACTGCCTTACACACACTGTCTGAAGACATGCATCAATATTAAAGCTCCCCTCTCTTTCTTTGGGTTTGTCTCTCTGGCATGCATCTAACCCTTGGGACAGGCATGGATTTTACTACGATGAATGCAAATGAAACCTCCTTTTCTGCATGTCTGACACAGTAGCTCGAACCCTCTGGGGCAATGATACTCCTTCACAACCCCCAACACCCACCTCTCCATTACACACATCTTCCAACAACAACACTGCATCAGAGATTTGGAGACCTGATCAAACCAGTTTGCACTGAATGAAAAACTGATTCCATCAAAGGGTAACCACATCAGATAATCTTATAAAAACAGAGGAAGAGCCCAAATGCCGAAGGCAAAAACGATTTAAGCAGCTGCTGCTAAGGGCCCCATAGCCAACAAGGGGACCTGACTTAGCTAACTGCAAGAGCAAACGTAAAGTCCTCCGCAGCAGAGACACTGGGGCATTAATGCTAGCTTAATCCCCTCTTGGATAAAGGCATTTAGAGTTAAAGCTTCCACACTGATGATGACCACTGACACTGTGAATCATCCAGATGGTTTGGACTGGTTTAGCACATTAACTTAATGAATTGAAAGCAGCCGTTTGCCTGTTGCAGCATGCAGCTCCCCGTGTGTGTTTTCATTTTTTAGTCCTTTTTTCACTTTTTTCCTCTCTTCTGTTTTGTTTTTCCTTTAACGTTCTGTTTAAGTTGTTTAAGTCTTTTTCAACTTTTCGAGTGCCTTTTCTGTTACTTTTTTCCCTCTTTGTAACGGAGAGCCACGCACAATGGACTGGGGCCATTGTTTACTCTCCCGACCAGCTGATTGTGCTGAGTAGACCTCTGCTGCTGCCAGGGATGCACAACGACATTCTGTTGTAGCCCATTTTTAACACAGCAAACACATGACAAACAAAACTAAAAACAAAAACGGCAGTAAAATCATCTCGTGCATTTTTTTATTTGCATCACAAGGAATGTAAACAGCAACAACAAAAACAATTCTCTTATCAGATAATATGGCCGACATCTTCACATTAAACAGTCAACATGAGGAACACATTGTCCATCAACTGTGACCGTGTTTGAGCACCAAGCATCCTGGTGTAAACACAGAGTCCTCCTCTGGTCCACCAGAGTCCTGCTCTCTGTCCCGCTGTCCCCCCGTCAAGTGCAGCTTGATCCTGGACCACGATGGATCCAGGTCTCTGTGAAGATGTGGGCTCAACAGTCACTGACCTCCCGCTGCTTTCATCCTTATTATTTTCCTGTGACTGAACATCAGACAGCCAGCACTAGGCTGGCTCGTGGAGCAGTCTCAGGTCCTAGCTGGGTTAGCTTAGCTTCCATCCCGGCTCTCTTCCCTCTCCTCTCTGGGGCAGTTTGGTCCGGCAGGTCTGGCTGGTTGGTCTGCCGTGGGCGGTGATTGCTTCAAAGTCCGCTGCATAATAACTTAATTTGACTGCAACAACCTGCCAGATTGCTATGAAATGCATTGGTCAATATATTTAAAAACTAAAGTGGATTAACCTGAAGAATGAAGGACACAACAGACACCTGGTGCTCTCAGGTTTACCGGGCAGCTACATGTGTCTCCTGACAAACAGCTGTCCAAACCTCGGGTTGATTACCGCGACAGAAACCAGTGAATAAGGAAGAATGAGAAGCATATGAAGAGGATAGGAAGATAATGAAAATGTAGAGGGAGAGAGCAAGAAGAGGAAGAAAGATGAGACGAGGAGGACAAGGCTATTTATCAGTCTAATTATGACAGACAGATGAGAGGCCCCAGTGGATAGTGGGATGGTCTGAGTCAGGGAGAAGACTCCGGCCGGTCGCACTGAATATTAATAGAAAAAGAAGAGAAGGGGGAAGCATTTTATTAGAGAGACTAATGGTGGATGCGAGTAACCCTCTTTTCCAATATCTGGGTTGCTCAGACCTATCTAATCTCTGTGGCCTCTTTTGAATAGAATAGCTCTCAGATACGATGACCCACTGCAGGGCGACCTTCTCAGATTTCAATATATGTCACCAGATTTTACCCCTTGTGCACCAAGGAGGAGAATATGACGGATGACTGGGAGCCGGGCGCAGTTTGAATCATGATTCCTGTGGTTTAACATTTGAGATTTTGCAGAATCTTTTGATTTGTCCAAACATATATACAAAACAATAGCAGCCATGTAGTATGTTTGGCTCTTTGCTTGAGGCTGCTCATTCTTATTCAGGTTCACTCCACACTTATAAGGAAACTAGTGTAATACAAATGATTTTTAAATAAATACTACGAACTACATAGGACTAATATTAAAATGAAATCGTTAAACTAAATGTATGTGTCAGAGAACTAGAGTGGCCTTGAGGTAGGGATAGGTATCTTTAGCATTGTATAAGGAGATACTCTTATCAATACTCTGTTCTTTTTCATGATTAAATAATTGCTTTTAAAAACATATATAGAGTTTTCGGAAGTCATTCATATTTTAAATATAACTAAATATTGTTACAGCAAAGTCACTATTTAAAGTCATTAACATCTCACAGGAAATAACTGTTAAATGTTCATAAAACAAATATTTCTGAGTGAAGTTTATAAAGAATGAAGAACACAGACATCAATCAGTATCAGCCGTTCCTCCTCCCTCTGACGTGATGTGAAGTGTACAGGAACAAAGCTAAACACACGACAGATTGTAATTTGCTGTTATCGTGCTGTGCTTCTGTAAACATAGCGGCAGTTGATGAGACACTACGGATTGAGCTGGTTCAATTAGGCTTCACTTTTCTTTACATGTTCATGCTTGTTGAACAGATGTATTGATACAATATTGTAATTGTACTTCCAAATGTTTACAGTAACGTGTGTAGTTGTTGTAATAATGATCTGGTTCACTTCGCTGTCTCCACCGCAGCCTCACTGTTTGCTGACTTTACTCTGTGTGTGTGTGTGTGTGTGTGTGTGTGTGTGTGTGTGTGTGTGTGTGTGTGTGTGTGTGTGTGTGTGTGTGTGTGTGTGTGTGTGTGTGTGTGTGTTTGTGAGTGTGTAGTTGTAGGAGCTCAGGCCCGACAGAGAGAGCAGAAGAGATGCATGCTGCAGCGTGATAATAAATGACACCAAAACATTAAAAAGTATTAATAAAAAACACAAGTAAGGTCGGGGCTCATCAATACTCCAGTGTAAGTTCATTTAGCACTGGGGCCTGTTTATCACCCACTCTGGGAAGCCAAAAAATGCAAACATCTCTCGCTATAGCCAGTTCAGTTGGTCCGATCTGTGCTGCTGTAGAAATATGGCGGAGCAACATGGCGGACTCCGTAGAGGAGGACCCGCTCCCTGTGTATTTTTTTTACTTAACTTTAACTTAAAGAAAACAGGATTCTAAGTTTCAGGATACACTAATAAAAACATAGTTATGAATATCAAATTTCCTTCATGGCACTGAATCCTCCTTACATAGTGCTCCTGTAAGAGGACTGCTCCATTGGCAGTGTTGTGCTTCTTAGTATGTAAATGTATCATTCATCATGAGTTTTCATTTTGCAGGAATGCATTTTGAAGCATGGACTTGACAAATTAGTTTTATAAAGTTTTAATAAGTTTTAAATTTGATGAAATGATTTTACTTTAATATTTGTAACCCTAGACATCTATATGGGACACAGACGAAAAGAGAACGAGATGATTCTGACAAATTGGTCCGAGCTGTCGTCAAACTCTTTCCCCGTGAGAGAGGAAAGCTGCCCTTAAATCAACCTGGAAACTGTCTGGTCTTGTTGGGCTGGAATGTGGCAGTTACAACCAGACCCGATGGCACGCTGCACTCTCAGTGAGAGAGAGAGGCTTTAGGGAACCCTCCCTCTGATAACATGTTCAGTATGTACAAATACCACACAGCATTCGCCAAACTGCCCTTTTTCTTTCAATCTCACCACACAAGAATTTGCAATAAGGGCTCAATCTGATTACCAGCACAGATTTCCTAAAGGTCAACTCATCTGCGAGCAAATGTAAGGAGAGAGAGAGGCAGAGAGAGAAGGAAAATATAAAATGATAATTTACTGCTCAGACAATGAAAGGCAAGAACAGATATACCAGATAAATTGTATAAAAATATATATGTGTATTTTAATGTTGTTTATAAGTCTGGTGCAATGGGATAAAAGGAGATAAATGGGATGAATGGTGCCTCGAAGCTCTTGCAACATGACCCCTTTCTATAATTCTATGATACTTTATGACTTCTGCAGGTTATCAAAGTGTTTGGACTTTCATGGCTGGAATACACATTCTTAAATTTAAAAAAAGAAATTTCACAGGAAATGTTCTGTTCTTTCCATAAATCATGAGCATAAACCATAATATCTGTAGATTTACAGATATTTGCTCATTTAAAAGGGATCTAAGATTATATTCATATTGTGTTTATTTGAATGCCAATTTATTGTATTTGTATAGATTTTAAATGTAATGTTACATTAAATGTGAGGTAATATTTGACAGATTTTTCTTTTTCATGTTAATAAAGAAATGCATTACTGACATCGTTATTCAAAGTGTTTTTTCCTTCAGGTCATGTTGATAAAAAATGTTTTTTTATGTTTTTTAGGGGAAATTAATAGCATTTGTACATGTATTTGATAGAGGAGACAAAGACACATGTTACATGTTGGAGGAGAGAAGACGGACTCCTTGAACTAGGGAAGTAATATTCACGTAATTTGGATTGCGATGAAATAGAAACGCATTTCTGACTTACGGTTAGGTTTCCGTTAGCAGCTAATGCTAGCACCAACGTTACCAGGAACATGAACACTAGGAAAATCACTGGAAAGTAAGACACAGAGGACGAAGACGAACTAGCACAGAGACAGGGGAACACAGGGTTTCAATACTCTGGGGAAGTGTAGGTGATGAGACACAGGTGGGATCAATCAGGGGCGGGGCGGACAATCACAGAGGCGGGAAAACACACAAAGGCAGGAAGTGAAGTTATCTGACACAAGAGGACAGGTAAGTAACAAAAAATAAAACAGGAAATGCTGACATGATAAAAAATAAAGAAACATAACTTAGGAAGCAGGACGAGACATGCCAAAAATGTGTTTAAAATTGGTTCAAAAGTGAACGCTTTCAAAGACATTTAGACCGTATTTCACCGGGATTTGCCATAGTGAATTTTTTCATCCTTTCTTTACGTTGCGCGAAAAATATATCGTCATTTTAGAGTCTAGCGAGGAAACCACAGGGGAACCGCTTCGACAACGGTGTAGCCTCTGAATGCGCTCAGTGCTAAACGGTGGCCATGAGCTAGCCAGTCGAACGTGGTCACATGCACAAACATGCAACAAAAGCATGCACGGCCAAACGTGATACATTACCACCACAGGATCCTTACTTCTAAACTTCAAAGTGACAATACGGTGTGTCAGCTTCCAATCGCTACATGCATAGAGTCTTTTTCAAAATCCCTTTACAGGGAGTTAAGGTTGGGCAATAAAACTCTTTTAACAGGTTTAGGACAAGATGGTTGACGTTAACTTGACTAACGACTCACATGACTAGTGAGTGACAAATAAGTGCTGGTCACATGACAAATGACACTGACGACTCACCTTATCAACGGCTGACGTAACAAAATAGCAACGTTTCCTTTTGGTTTCGTACCGAACACAAACAGCTGGATGTCAAAGTTTACCAAAGTTGAACTTGATGTAAAATATTGAGACAGATTTCCTTCTGCAGACTCCTGCGATCCCAGGAATTCCATTAAGCTGAATTGGTTTTACTGCAAATTCAGGCCGCTTTTAATGGTAGTGTTCTTTACAATGCTTTTTAAAAGATTCAAAGCTTTACGAAGGGGCTGATGACCACTGGGTGACTAAGAGTGCGCTCTAAATTCATAGAAAAAAGCCTTTTTGTACTTTATCAACTTTTCAATCTCTTGATGCTTCTTATGTCATCAAACCTTTTCACAATGTTAAGGCAGTAGCTTTAGACTGTGCTTGCTGCTACCTGCAGAGAACTGACTGCACATGTGTTCTCTGTTAGCATGTTGCCAGTGAGAGGCTGTCCTTCTGCATTGGAGTCTACATTGGAGGTGTTAGCAGGCTGGACGGGCAGGAAGATGTGTGCTGTTGTATGTCATCGTTGCAGGTTGGCTTGCATGGAGAGTTTGATACTTGTCAACAGCAAACTGTCAACCTTGGAGCAATAGAAGACAATGAGCTGGATTTCTCATGTGCCTGTTGTGTCTTTCCCATCAGGCCAAGCGATTCTGTCACCCATCTCCAACCCTCAGGCCTCCTCTAGATAATTGCAGCGGTTTCCCCACAACATAACAAATAAATCCAAGATTACAAACACAAAGAGAGGGAAAGCTTGAAATGTAATATCTTAATTTAGGACATTTACTCGCTGCATCTGCATTTTCAACAATAAAACCAGTGGCGTATACCTTGCAGCGTTCCTCTCTCACCGAATGACCTCAATTTATGGACTTCATAAAAAGGTGGACAGATATCTGGCCCTGTGGTCCGGGAGGTAATTACTAATGTTCCCGCTTCTCTTTGGGGAGGAAAGATGTGATGCCTCGGCCGGCGCTCCTGTTTGGAGCAGGGCCAGTTCATTTCCTGTGGAATCGCAGACAGTGAGGAAAATGAGCCACAATGGAGGTAGGATTTATTTTAGTTTTTTTCTCGTGCTTTTTTTCCATTTATTAAGACAATCATTTTCAGGTGATACTTAAATTTAACGGACATCACCTCAAATGTAAAAATGACAGCTAATAAACGGAAAATATTACATTTGTGAACTACTCTTATCTACAGTATAACAAATGCCATACTAATAAATAATATGTCAAAACAAACATTCATTACAGATGTGAAGAAGTTTAATGGGAGACGTAAATTAAAGATGGATGACAACGGAACAAGGTGTACAGTACTACTTGTAAACGAGGCCACTCTAAAGGTATACACTATAACGCCTTTTACAGCCTCTTCATCTTGTCCCGTAACTCTTCCCTTTCCAACGCTGAGTTTTGATTGATAGTCGTTTCATTTGTGTCCGTCTCAGTGAAGAAGGTAAACACATGTGGACTATAAAGGGGTGAAAGTGAAACCAATTAGCCGGTATCACTGACCACTAATTAGCGCGACCACACGGGAGCTATTGGTCAGATTATGTCTGTCTGGGGATGAATGGCCTTGAACTACAAGCAGTGCACTCGTAAAACTACCTTCACATGGCTTCAACTGCCCGTCCGGTTTCTTCAAGTTGTTAACATTATCAAAGAACTAACCTGGTGAGTAAAGATTTTGTACTAACGACAAGATCACCCACTTCACCACGTCACCACACACCCACACCTACAAACACAAGCAATGAGAGTGATCGGGGGGGCAAGTCTGTAATCCTGGCCAACAATGTCTTTGTTGCAGCTTTTTCTATTTCTATTCTTTATTCATATGTATATACTTCGGAAGCACCCAATAAGCTATATCTGCAGTTTAAAGACCCCCCCCCCCCCCCCCCCCCCCCCAATGATGTAGGTACCCTGTGGGCCAATCAAGATGCATCATCTCTTTAAGTTTCTCCGGATCAACGGTGGCGCAGCATTTATGGCCTTTCAAAGTTTGATTTTTTGACCTTTAATTAAGACACCCCCAGCCAGTCCAATCAGTGGAATGTCTGAAACGTCAGAGCTCCGCGCCAAAATATACCATCAGTCCAAATCTAAGCAGCAGCCTGAAAACACATTTGTGTTGAAAATTGTGACATTTAATCAGAGCACCCTCATCTCCTTGCATTAACAAGACAGTAGATATTTGAAGTAGATTCCAAAGTTGACAATGACATCGTGCATGTCTGGAAATGTTGCACAAGATTATGCATACGATTTAAAAAAAATAAAACCCATTTGACGGAGCGGTGCGGCCATACAAAACATGGATTATCTCACTCGGTATACCATCATAGAGCTTCAATGAAGAGCAGACACCGGTACGGATGATACATGATACTTTCAGACATTTCAACGACCGTATAAAGAAAACCGGCCAATTTTGTCCCATTAATCACAATGAATATGTTACAATGAAGAGAGCATGGCCAGTATGATCCTAATGAACAAAGATGTACGACCTGGATACCCCTTCAGCTCCATCTGTCTGTCTGTGTACTGTACTGTATACAAGCATGTGCTCTAACACCAATCACACAATAATATATTCACCATTAGCACGAGTGAATATGCACATACACACATGATGCATGTCGCTGATGCATGTTTGTGTAAGTGTGTGTGTGTGTTTTGCCACGGGGGCTTGGCTGGCACTAAAGACGGGAAATGGGTAGACAGTGGCAGTATTGTGTGTGTATATGTGTGTGTGTATTGTATGTGTCCAGCTGGCAGGCTAAGGCCTTTGTACAGCCTTTCATATTGTCTTATCAGTTCACAAATAAACATGGCTGCTGATGAAGCCCACAAGGGGAAAAAATATGTCTGTGCATGTGTTACTGTGTGTGTGTGTGTGTGTGTGTGTGTGTGTGTGTGCGTGCGTGTGCGTGTGCGTGTGCGTGTGTGCGTGTGCGTGTGTGTGTGTGTGTGTGTGTGTGTGTGTGATGAACATGGTCTATCCTGCAAAGCGAAGCTCTGGTGGCTCAAAGGTCTGGACCCTGGGAAAAAAACATGACAAAAGACCTTTTGAAACCCCTGCTCTTATTTGAAGTGATCCTACATTATGTTTCTCTCTCTTTCTCCCTCTGCTCTTGTCTTCCAAACACACACACATACACACACTCTTTTCTCCGGTGTAAAGCACTGCTAAAGTCTGCGCTTAGGGTTTATAGACATAGGGGTAGTAAGAATGTTAAAAATGCCAAATCTGTTCTATTTTTAACAGAAAATGTAGATTATCTGTGATGAGCTGGTCAGCTAGACAGTTGGATTTGTCTTCCTGGATGGTAAATCAGGTTTATGAGAGTCTTCTTCCTCCATTTCTGGAAAGGTGTAACATGGGTACATTTCTCCTGGAGGAGGCGCAGGGCTACTTTGTCTTAATTACTGGAGGAGAAACAAGTCATCCAAAAAACAATCATCTCTGTTAAGGTAGACTATCTGCCTGGACACTTTACAGTTTCATGGTCTTTACAGTGTGGACAAGGGGGGCAGGAAAGGAAATGAATGAGGAGAGGTGATGAGAGTAAGGACACAATAGGACATAAGGAGAGGAGATGAAGGAAGAAAGAGAGGTGACAGGATAAAAACAAAGGAAACAGGAAGGAAAGACAAGAAGACAAGGTGGGGCAGGAGAGGATAAGATGAAAGCAAAAGAAGGACAGGAAACAGAATTAAAGTAAAGAGAGAGGGGACTCAAGATGAAAGGAAAGGAAAGAAGATGAGGAGGAAAAATTGAGAAGAGTAGAAAAGAGGAAAGAAGACAGGAGGAGAAAAAAGGAAAGGAAGAGAGGTAATGAAAGGAAAGGGGATGAGAAGACACAAGTAGATGAGAAGAAAGGAAAGGATACAAAAAGAGGAGTACATAAGACGGGACAACAAAAGGAGGCAACCAAACAAGAGAAAAGCTCCCAAACATACTCCCCCCTCTTTTCCTCAGCTTCCTTTGGTCTCTCTCTCTCTCTCTCTCTCTCTCTCTCTCTCTCTCTCTCTCTCTCTCTCTCTGTTATCTGATGCGCCTCACTCGGCCCGTCTTGGCTGACTGATTGAGGCGGCCAATCGCCGTTGTCAACCGCCCCCCCCGCCCCCCCTTCCCGATGTAAATAACCTCCCCGCTGGTTCAAGGTGGGACATCACTCCAACTCCATTAGTTTATTTTATTACCACAGAAAGGATGGAGGTGGTGGTGGGGACGGGGGGGGGGGGGGGGGGGGGGGTAGGAGACAGGGTAGGAGCTGTGTGCATGGGGAGGGGGTGAGGGGCTACAAGAGGGAGGAGATTTCTCCTATAGGGGGACTGAGGCTGGAAGGATGGAGATGGGCGAGAGAGATTAGCAGAGACAGAGGAAGATCGAGAGAGAAATAATGCAGAATGATAGAAAGAAGCAATCTAAAAGAGACAGACGGGTCTGGAAGAAGAAAAGGAGGGTGACAGTTGTTGACATGAGAAGGTGTGTGCACGCATGTGAGTGTGTAGTGTTAGGGTTGTGTCGATGGGGGCAGTGCGGCTTGGGGGTCCAAGCCGTACTTTCTTATGCAGCAGAATTGCAATCGATCACATTTTTGAACATGACGTCTGTAGTAAATAGCAAGAATTTTCTCGACCTTTAGCCCAGGATAGGCAACCATAGGCATGTGCCACCATTTTCACCCTAGCAGGTGGTAAATGGACTTTCATTTATAAAGCGACTCTCTCGTCTTTTCGACCACTCAAAGCGCTTTAACACTGCATGTCTTCATTCACCCATTCACACCCATTCATACACTGATGGCAGGGGCTACATGCAAGGTGCCACCTGCTCATCAGGACTCTATCTAATCATTCACACACACTCACACACTTAGGAGTAATGTGGGTTTCAGTATCTTTCCCAAAGACACTTCGACATGCGCACTGGGGGAGCCGAGGATCGAGCCCTCGGATGAGCGGACGACCCGCTCTACCTCTGAGCCCGTGTGTGCAAGAGAGATTTTGGAAATGTTGACGTGTCCTCTCATCCATCCCTAATGCCCAATTTACCTTTCACCAACATTGGCGGGTGCGCGGTAAGTTATCTACAGCAGTGTGATGGATTTTTTTTCCCCACACATTGCACAAAGGCTCTGTGGATGGGACGCATCGGGGACAGTTCCTCTGCATATATCATCATTGTGCATTCAAGTAACCGGTTTCATGGTTGAAGGGTTGGGACCAATATTCCCTCCATGCTGAATCTATAGTAAATCTGTCGAATGTTTTAATGACGAATGAGCAATCGTAGAGACATGACTTTCAAACGCTTTGGTCAGAAGGATGTGTAACATCATGGTTTGACGCCCATGCTTGCTCTTTGCTGGAAGGCTTCATCTCTACAATTATGGCCAGCATGTGAAATAAAAGCTCTGAAACAAGGCGAGAGCAGAGTGATAACGGTGCTGATAATGTCACTCATGCGTCACCTCTCCCTCAATGTCTCTCTCGGCCTATAATGCCTGTTTTTACCCCGGTAACTTCCTCTCTATTTCAAAGCGGGGGGAAATCGCCTTCAGTGGTCAGACATATCTGATCCTTTTTCTCGTTCTCTCTTTTTTTTTTGCTGGCTTTAATGTAAGCAGATTCCCAATCAGCCAGGATGAACCCAATCAAGGCGAAGGGGGAGGCACAACAATCTAGGGCACTTTTCCCAATGACTGCTGCAGGCCAGGAGATTAGAGGACAGAGACAGAGAGAGTGAGACAGAAAGGGGGGGGGGGGTTAGAAAGCCAGAATTTCTATGATAAAGAAGAAGCCTTTCATTCAGCGATGTGACACTAAATAAATAACACATGCATTCATCACCTTCACCTCCATCCCTCCCTCCCCAGACACCACATCCACAACTGCTCTTCGATAGGGAAATGTAAATTCCCCTTTTCTATCCCTATTCACTTCATTATTTCTAACATATGGACGCCAACAAGGATGGGAGGGGGCACAGTGTTCCTTCAAATCAGCATGACTATTGGCTGATTTATCCTCAAACTTTTCTCCCTCCCATCTCTTCAATCCCTCCGCCACCAACGCCTGGTGACGGCTCTCCTTCCTCTTTCCTCTTTCCAAAGCTTAACTTCATTGTCTCAAGCCCACTCCGCTTTCATCTTAAGACAAAGATTTATGTAAATCTTTGGGCCGGGCGTTAATGCGGAGCGCGGTGTGAGAAATAGCATCCCTAAATCGCGGCATTGTTGTTGAAAATGACAAGGCAGGCCCGTTAATCCTACAATGCGATCATCCAAATGTGTCATAATGCCGTGTGTAGGCAGACGAATCTCAACATCAAAAAGACGCCACGCACCTCTTATGCGGCGCCTTCAGTACTTACAACTCACTGCTTCCCTCTATCGCTCCCTTTCTCTCCCTCCGACTCTTTTTAAAGGACTCGCCCCGCTTGTCACATTGCTCGCATTCAAAGCGGTAATAAAATGCACAAGATGCCGCAATCCTAAAGTTGTTGCAGAGCAGAAATCACTGTCGCATTTAACTCCTGATTGTTTCGCTTGTTTTCTCCCACATGTGAAAGCTTTGATTCATACAGACAATAACAAACTGCATCTGTGTAATTGTCTAAGTGGCTGGGATTGTGAGTTGTAATAAATCGATGGCTTCTGCTTTGTCACCGAGGCTTTGTGGTGGAAGAATATGCAGATTCAGAGGGAAACAAAGGGTTGAGTCAAGTCTCTACATGTATGGAGCATTTAACCAACAATCAGCGACCTTGTATTCCTTTATTTCAGACCTGCAGAATTCCTCTTATTTGCGTGCAGCGCTGCACTCGGGGATCAGCTCGAGCCCAGTGAACGTCTGATGAGGATTCATTTTCTGGGAGAAATTGACAGTGGAAATGAAGTTGAGACTGAGAAGTGTGATAGCTGTGTTTTTTTTTGAAAGAGCCATGAAACAGGCATGTCAATCAATTGGACAGGGACAAGGCTGGTGAATGATAATGTTAATAATTACCAGCCACGCCAAGGGACTCCTCCCTGATTGGCCGTGAAACCTCTGTGTTAATGAAACCCCCCCCCAGCTTTACCTCCTGACATTGTGACACCTCCTCGTCTGACCCCTTCTCTCTTTCGCCTCCAAAGCCCCTCCGCCTTCCTCCTTAATTCCTCTGCCATCCGGTTGGGGAGGAGCCCTGCGGGGGGATTTTGTCAGGCAGAATAGCGGCGTTGATCTTGAAGGCTTAAGACCCTACTGTACCTGTCAACAGTGTGGCTTTGGTGCTGACGACCAGCGGCTTAAGTCATTTGAAGTTGCTTCTTTTTTTAATGAGGAGGGGAGGAGGCGCAGCGAGTACTGACAGCCAGTCAGGGTCTTGAAATAATTCCATACCTCTGAATAACCAGAGGTGTCTGTCTGACTTAATCCAACCTCCATTCACGCACACACACACACACACACCTTTAAGGTAGTGGAAATAAAAGCAGGTTGCAGGGCTAATAATGAGGGAATGGTGGTACAATGCAGACTGCAGCTCTGCTGTAGCACTGTGGAGCGACTCGATGAATCAACCGAACAAAGACGCTTCATTACAATTACAAACTTATTGCAACTCTGTCACTAACAAATGGTCATCATTTAGAATAACATGATACTGAACATTACTGGGATCCAAAAGGACAAATGTGAATATTTTGTCCGACCAAAAGTCTCAAACCTAAAGAGATTCCATATGTTATTGTGGGAGACGAAGGCTACCTGTGCAGATATTCACATTTGGAACCAAAACTGAAGCTGTAACCAGGGAAGTATCTGCTTTTTAGGTTTAAAAATGACTTTCTCGATTAGTATATTGAGTAATTTGATCAATCAATTCATCCACTAATATTGACGTCACTGCTTTAATATGTATTTCAAATCTCTGAGATTTGTTTTGGGACGTTGTCCTACCTGTGACACCAATCTGTCCATGATTCATCATTTTCAAATGAGTTTCTTGTGATTTTCCTCTCTTTTTTAAAGCGAGGCGCTTCACTCCTTGTGTTCTCTATTTCTTCCCCTCTTCGGGTCTCATTACTCCGCTCTCACTTTCTTTCTCTTGGCTGGGATAATCCCCCCTGTAGGGGACTTCAAAGTGCAGGCCGGCCAGGGAAAAGCCTTAATTACCCATTTGCCTTGAAACTCAAGCCAAATCACAACTCGCCCTGGTCCGTCCGACTCCGCTCTCCTGCCTCCCTCACACTAATTGTGGGTCTGTATTTGGGTTTCTTTTTCCTCCTTCGCTGTGGAAATGGAAAGATGAAATAAAATCAAAATAAGGGAGACAAATCTGGAATTTTGAAGCAGGTGATGAAAGAGTTACTCACTTTATTTTAGGGCACTGTTTTCTCACCACAACTAAAAACTGAATATTTAAACATTTAGCATGTTTACAGACTTTTGTCAAACCTGACTTCCATTCAGTCAAAAACTGTGATGTGATTCTCTCTCAGCCCGGCCTTTGTTCTTACTCTTTCATCATGTTTTTATCTCAATGTCACAGAATTGACAATAGTATGTTAACATGAAAAATGTAATGTAAATACACAAAGCTGTGGTGACGGTTGAGTCTGAGAGAGATAATGACTTTTGAGAGATGAATGCATTTTTGTGCCAAAGCAATAAAAAGTGATCCACAGTTCAGTCCACATTGACTTCTGTTGCGCTGACGAGGTAAAGATATTGAGAAATGTGTGTTGTAACGTCACTTCAGCGAACTAAAGACGTCTTTTTCTAACTTGCCATTTATTCATCTTATCCTGAAAGATCCCCACCGGTCGATGGCGAGGTTCAACATTTTAACAAGAGCCATCTCTGAAATGGAAAACACGGCTGAGAAGCTGAATAACTGGAGGGGTGGACATGTTTTCAATGAGGTATCAGTTATGATTACAGATGCCCGAAAAAAATCAGAATATGCTTACAGTATATGTATTTTGACTTAATAAAGCGTCGCCATTAACATGTTAACAGTAAATTGTGATGCATGGAAGGTTATGGCGGTGTTCCGAACTATCCGGCAGATAAACTGTGTGTCAGTAATGTTTTGAATAAATGGAGATGTCCAAAATACAATGAAATATACTTCAGTGTGTGTTAGTATTATAAAGGATGATGTGTTATACCTTACTGCACTTGGTTAAAACTGGTCAACACTATCAGGTGACCTGGAAGCTCAGAAATGTTTTCAATGAGGGTTTCAGGTTTAATTATAGAGTCTCAAATGTACTAATACAGTTATGTATACACGAGTATCATGTTAATGACAACTAAGAGGATAACAGTGAATGTGATGTGTTGATACTTAACCTGGGTTTAACCATCGATAAGAAGTGGACTGAGGCGTGATCACTCAGTCCGTGGACTGCCGTTTTGAAGCCTTGAGTTCGGCATTGTGGCAGTCGCTATCTTGGAATTTGGCCATTGATATCTTGTGAACAGAGGGGAGACCCTGTATATACCACTCAGGAAGTGGTAGCGACCTGTCAATCACAAGGTAGCCCCGCCCTAAAGCATACCCTGCTTTATGGTCTATTTGACTCCATAATTCACTAAATGAACATCATGCTGTATTGAAGAAGACTTGAAGCTGGAGTTTGAGACCATAAACTCACGTTTATGCAAGAATGCAAGTTTAAGACACTTCCACATGTTACAAATGACCTGGAGTGTTAGAAGGCTGTTTTTTTCAGTGATGCTGTCAAATTTAACTATAGAGACTCCAAGAGAATTAAGATACACATGTAATATTCTACACAACAATGAATCTGTATGTAACAGGATCATAGTGAGTTGTGATGTGTTGAAGTTTACTTTGCGGCTCATAATTATATTCTGATGTTTTTACAGGTTTAATTGTGGATGATTAGTATTCCTGCAGTATACGTATATAAGTGTCCTGTTAATGACTGCTATGCAATGTGTGGTTATTGACAGCGTAACTAACTGGGGACGTGTTGAACTTTAAGTTTCTTCAGTGCTGGTTACAGATTGAATTATGGCAGCTCAAGAAGGAATTCAACTTGACTTACAGTATATTCATGAAGCATCCTGTGAGGGACTGGACTGCAAAGTGTACTCGCTGAGGTGTATTGTGCATTGTTTAGACGGGAGCATTCCAGATGTTTTCACAGTAGGTTTCATTTATTGACACTTGAAAGTTTACATGATGTGCTGAAGTGCACTGCATGTGCTTTCAAACTAAATACACTTTAAAGACAGGAGGGTTCAAAATATTTCAGATTTAATTAAAGATGTTCAGAGGGAATTCAGATGTACAGTATACAGTTGACGTAAAAGTGTCCTGTTAATGACTGCACCATGCAGTGAATGCAATGTATTCATGAACAGGATAACAGTATATTGTGATGTGTTGAAACTATCTGAAATATTCAACAGACTCTTTTGCTGTGGACCTCATGTGCTTTCCATGTGCTGCTAATGCACCATCATTTTGTGGTGCGGTGCACTTTTAAAGAAGGAGAAGTAGACAGCGGGAGTCTCAATGTCATATTTACTGTAACCAGTCAATGGCGTCCACAGGCCGCATCTCAGTGACATCATAGAGAACACAGGGCGCAACCTATAAGAGTCAGTTCATGTATTTAAATAAAGTGACATCACAAACAGCATTACATCTCCACCCCAAAAGCCCCGCCCCCAGGTCCCAGCCCCTCCCCTCTGCGGTATAGAACAGGACTACATTTTCTCAACTTCATCCTGACAGTATCAGGAAGCGGCTGACACTCAAAGGTCCACTGTCATCAGAAATGCCACCGATTAGTTTATGCTGCTGTTGGATAAGTGCTGCTGATGGGAAATTCAGCAGCTTTCAGGCTTTTTTCTAAGCACCGGCCATTTTCTACGAGCTTGTAAAAAAGCATTAAATTGAATTGTTTTCTTTCTCATCATCTCGGCAACTCTTTGATTCGCAGGTGTTCATATGATTGTGGGTTTTGTGATCAGTGTTTTGTGATCAGCAGTAAATAAATGTGTTTGGAGTTGATGTGTTTTCAGGACAAGCTAATTTATGCCTCAAACGTCACGCAGAATTTAAATGTTTGCGAATAACATTTCAGGTTTATGTCCATCGGTGTGTGGTCCCTTTCTGTCAGACCAGCTCAAAGAAAATGAGACAAACAAGCAGAGGATGAAGAATTTTAACAGCTTGTATTTGTGCTCTGTTCTCAAGCCGAGAAATATCAACGGGGGAGGCATGTGGCCGAAAATTGACATGGAGGTCACAAAAGTCAAACAGAATAGACCCTCCCCCCCATCCCCCCCCCCCTACTCCCCGCAACAACCAACAACCCAAACCCCAGACACAGCAAGTCACTGCCAGTGCCAGTTAAAAAAAATCACAAACAAATAAAAAGAAAGAAAAAAAGGTGAAATAAAATAAAAACAGCGTAGTCATAGAAAACTATGTACAACCAATAGAGTGGTAAACAAAACCTTGACTTGTGTTTTCGTCACTAAAACGCCGTCAAACATCCCCTTCTGTACAACGTGATTCATTACAACAGTACAAATTCATCAGGTTATCTATTCTGCCCAATGAGAGGAAAAATAGCTAATGGCAGCCTGTGAGTTGTATCTTGTCATTGGCATGAAGTCACTCTCCCCCCTGCACCCGATATATAAGAGCAAGACGTCCCGAGGTACTCAGAGTACCCTCTTCACAAAAGGATGCACATAGCCCACAAGTTAAAAAAAGACAAGCTCCTTAGGAAAGACAGCAAGTGCCTACACATGTATTTCAAACCATCCATGAAGAATAATCCATTCCAGAAGAAGAAAAATAGATACAAGTCAGGACTCTCAGTGTTTGTCCTGAAAAGCAGAACCAATGTTCTGTTGTTCCTAAGGGAGAAACCCCATCCCTCCACCCTTACCCCTACCCAATCCCACCACCAAATCCAAGTTTGTTACAGCTCAGTCATTTTTTAATTTGTTTATTTTTTATTTCATTACACCCAAGGCAGAATAAAAGTTACGAAAACTTAAGACTTTTACAGTTACAGTGACAAAAACAGTTTAAGAGACCCACAATTTAATTGGACTGCAAAGTAAAAAATAAAAAACAACCTTTTTCTATTTTTGTAAAATGCCCAGGCATTCTCCAATATTACAAATACTGGTATACTTTTACAGTAAACAAGAAAAATGTAATATATATTCATATATATTTATATATATACTAAAACCCCGTCACCAAAAAAAAGGGAAAAAAAGAAAAGAATATACACATTGCCACTACGGCATTCAGAGAAAACTTTATAAGCAAACCTGGAAAAGAAAATACTTGTTTGTTTAAAACACACATACACACAAATATTATTTTACCCTTGTACTTGTTTCAATACTGTAAACTTATTTTAAGACAGAGTGCACTAAATTCTTTTTTTTAGTTTCTGTATTTCCTGATTTTTGTCGAGTCTCTTCCTTGACTTTTTTTGTGGCTTTTGTCCACTCCTGGAATTTTCTGTTGTGGGACAGACTCTTGTCCTTATGAGTGAGGAATTTGATATATATCTATATATAGGTTTGTGCCTTTATATGTACATATGCATACATATATATACACACACAGACACACTGATATTGTGCTGGGTACTCCTAAATCCAAACTCAGTATTGTTTCATTTGTATTCATTTGAATATTTCTGTGAAAATTTCAACTTACAGTTAACACAATTTTATCTTTTTTTCGCGTTAAATTTGATGCTTCATAAAAAGTGTTGCGTTTGTCTTAGATAATAAATAGGAAGATCATTATTCAAGGCACACTCATGTCAAATTGAATGGCGGTACAAAAACTGTCCCAAATAAACAGTTTTTTATTCATTCATTTATTTTTTTAATTTTATAGTGCCAGCATTGGGAAAGCCTAGCCTATCAACCCTTGGCACTAGCGTCAGGAGATCCCAAGCTCTAGAGACCCTTCAGTACCTTTTCTGTCTAGCTCTCTGTGTGTGTGTGTCGGACGGAAAAATCATAAAGTGCGGGTCTTTTGTTAAGAGTTCTGATTTAAATCTGATCTAAAAGAAAAAAAAGTGTCACTATGAGGTGGATGGGGCCTAAAGAAGACTGGGGTTATGATATTCAAAAGAACAAAGGGGCATGGAGCGGGCCGATGCTGCTTGTCTTACTATTACTACTTCAGCACACACTGGTGTATATATTTCCTCTTCTACACAAACCTGTCCCACAACTAACGCAGGAACTTCTATTCCTGGAGATCAGATCGTACGATTATAGAATCACGATAACAATACCAGTCAATATTTACTGTACCAGATTTTTAACAAATTGTAAGATATTTTAGCACAAGAAATGCATAGGGATGTTGATTTCTATAAATATTGACGATAAAATCTGAGAGGATGTGACTTCAAATTGACTCCAACTGCTTTTAAATTGAGGATCAAGCGTGGGCATTGACCTGGTAGGGGGGGGGGGGGTCAGAGGGCAGCAAGGGATACTGTAGAGGACACAAATGTCCCTAAATATTTCAAAATATTATGAAATAGAACTGCTTTTGGAAGCATAGGAGTGAACAGTTAAATCAAGAAAAATAGTATAGCTCACCCTGAGATGTCCCTGTGCTTGCTTTCTTATCTAGCTCGATGCATACTCGTATTGCATGGCTTCATGCTCAGTTTACTCCAAATAAATAATCTAACCTAGATCATATGGCTTCATGCAAAATATAATACATGGATCTATGAATGAAGGTAAAATGGGGGGAGGATGGAAAGCAGAAGAAATGAATGTGTGTCGTACCAGTCAGCAGCTGCCTTATCTAGAATCAGTTTCTTCTGGCTGGTAATGATGTTCTCAGGAGGAGACAGGGTTTATGAACCTTGGGATCCTCTTTGATTTTAGATTTACTGTCAAATATGACGCTCAGTGCTACATATCCAATTATATTGACATGTTTTAGACTCAGTTCATGCTACAATGCCAAAGGATTGTTGTCCGCGTATCATCATCACACAAAATAGACTAATTCTAGCATTCTCAGTTAACGCCACTTTCAAATTGAAGATTGAATTCAAATTCTCTTCAAGAAATCACACATTTAGCGTAATATACAATTTCCTACAAGCAGCGGCCAATAAAAATTACTCAAAATTGACTTTTGTCTTCTAAAAAACTCTCAGGATATCATGTGGTTTTAACACGGAAACGCAAAATCAAAGTAAAAAAAATAAAAAATCCTAAATAATATTGTACCTGCACATGCCAAAATACAAAATCCAATAAATACAGAAATTATTGCACAGTTAAAGGCTCCACATATGTTATAACTCAACTGACTGATTGTTTAAAAATGAACCCCAAATGAGGCAGTTTAGACAGCTTCAATTGGTGTTAAGATCTCTGTTTTCACTTTTTTTTCTCAGTTGGCAGTTTCAAAAACAGAAAATTAACCCAAAATTAACATTTCAGAAAAAGAGTGTCCAGCTACCCCCTTTTATTTATTTTTTAAGTCAAAGTGTGGCGCAGAGTATGGAAACAGTAAACCTGGCTTAGGTTCTCTCTGCTTGTTCAATTTTGACCTCATTGGTCATCAAAGTTTCTCCATGCCACTTTTTCATATGTTTTTCCAGAGTGCTGTACACGCTGAAGGGCATTTGGCAAATGTCACAGCGGTAGACCTCCTTGCCATGCTGGCCATGTGTCTTCATGTGGCGTGTGAGCTTGGAGCTCTGGGCGCAGGCATAGTTGCACAAGTCACACTTGTAGGGCCTCTCACCAGTGTGACTGCGCCGGTGCACCGTCAGGTTGCTACAGTTCTTAAACACCTTACCGCAGTATTCACAGGTGTCGCTCCTCCTGCTATCCTTGGAGCTAGGCCGGCCTGAACCTCCACCCAGATGAGGTGTGCTGCCTCCACTGGCGGTGCCGCTGCGGCCCGACAGGCCTCCATCCAGCAGGTCGCCCGGAGGCGTCGAGAACCGCAGGCTGCCGTTTTCAGACGAGTGCTCAGATGAGGTGGCAAAGGGCGATTGTCTGGAGTCAGTGAAGCCTAGGAAAGGGTCTTTGATGAAGTGGCGGGAGGCAGCATAGCCTACTAACCACTGGGAGTAGACGTTCTCAGAAGGGATGTGGGGTGTTGGGGGAATGTCCAAGTCCTTCTCAATCTTGATCCTTTTATTTGAGGAGTTGGACAGGCTCGGGCTGGTGATAGGGGTGGGCTTACGGGGAAACAGGCCTGAGAAAGAGTCCCCGGAGCCACAGTTCCGTCCGTTAATGGTTGTCCTCTCTTCCTGTTGGTGGTGGTCCATCCCCCCAACAACTGAGTCCTCATCCCCAGTGTCCCGTTGGACGTCCGAGCCCCTCTTCGAGAAGGGCATCCTTTTACGATTGTCAACTATCAAATTATTGTACTGCTGTATAGAATTGAGGCCCCCACCAACCACCATCTTCTCAAGGGTGAGTGATGACTTCTCCTCTGATGGCAGCTTAGAGCCATTCTCCCTGTTCCGGAAGAACTCAGACTCCATGCTGAAGTTGGATTCTGGTCGACTCTCATTCTCAAGTTCCTCTTCTTCCTCCTCCTCTTCTTCCTCTTCATTGACTTCCCCCTGAAAGTCCCCACCACAATTCTTCATCCCCTCACCTGGGACATCACTGATACCTGGCTCTGGGGAGCTTGTGGTGGACAGTCCATCATCTGAGCGCCCCGTCAGGGATCCAGGCTTGTGCATGTGGGTCTTCATGTGGCGCTTCAGCTTGCTTGCCTGAGAGCAGGCGTGATCACACAGCTGGCACTTGTATGGTTTTTCTCCAGTATGGCTGCGCCGATGCACCACCAAATTGCTCTGGAACTTGAAGGACTTACCGCAGAACTCACAAGACTTGACCTTGACCTGTGTCTGGGGAGGGGTGATGCTGTTTGGGGGCATCGGCGGTAAGGGAGGGGTGCTCAGAAAAGGGGACTTTGGCCCAGACTGGAAGGGGTTGGGGTTCAGTAGTCGGTGCATAGGGTTGGCCCTGCTGGGTGACAATGGTGGTGTCGTGTTGTTGTTGTTCCCTGCCAACTCACGTAAGCGCCTGGAGAAGTCCATGGACTGGGACTCCATGGCCATGGGCGTTAGCCGCATCACCCTCTCAAAGGCACTGGGGTGCTGTGAGATGAGGCCCATTTCCTCTGCGCTAAGGCGTTCCAGCCGATGGGGGTCCAGGTGGTGGCGGGGAGGCGGGCTGATGAATGGAGGCGTGTTTGGGAGGCGGTTTTCCATGAAACCTGGGGGAGGCTCCCTGAGAAGGGGGCCCGTCATCCTCAAGAGGTGGAAAGGGTTGTTGTCCCCAAGAAAGTTGCTGAGGGGGGATTGCGGGATGGAGTTGTTGCCCATGGGTGGAGGCATAGTGAGGCGTGGTGTGAGGGCCGTGCTGGAGGGGTTGGACTCCAGGTATATGCGAATGCCGTGGGTGTTCTGGGCATGTTGCAGCAGGAACCAGGCGCTGGGGAAGGGCTGCTTACATGTGGTACATATATAGCTAGAAGGCTCATCCCTGCCACCTGCAACAGAAAGAAACAGAAATGCATTCAATATAGAACCGACTCATTCATACTACACTCATAGAACTTCAGTCAGAGATCAACAAGCACATCTGAAATGACATGTATGTTTCCTGTGCAAAATGAACATTGATTCCTTTTTAAAGATTATGTCAAAGTTAAATCTATACTTCATTAATATAGTCAATTGTTAGGGACAATATTGCTTTTTGAATAAATGAACACAGCTTATTTGCAGTGTGAAAACTTGTCTTTTGCTGAAAAGCAGTGAGGTGTGTCTGCTTTACATGCTGTCTAATACTCCTAGCTGGAAATGCCTTGGCTCATCATGTTGTCACATAAATGCTACAAACTTGTCACACTTTGGACAAGTACATGTTCACAGTCACACTGGATTGTCCCAACACTGGATCGATGTTTTTAAGAGGTGCTTAATCCTTCATGAAGTGCAGAGTGAATATTCCACTTCAAACTGCTGGATTATTATAGTGCGCCACTGTGCGTGTGTCTGCATCCGGGCTTACACGTACAGTAAGCACGACGGTAGATGTACGAGTGTGAGTGCTGAGTGAATGATTTTAAAAGCTGGGAACCCCTCCAAGCAGTCAGTAATGTTTGCCGAGTAAGAAATGTCAAACTCGTGATGATGGTTACATATATGATAATTCTAAATAACTCCCATTTAGAAAAAAAGGCAGTTGTATCTCTGTTACTTGCTAGTCTGAATAAACAAGGCACAGTCTTCAAATAATGTTGACTCACAAAATGCCTTTGAGAGAGTGTTGCACTATTTTTTTACTTTTTACATCTAATCAATGCAAGTGCTTTCATGTAACACACAGGTTACCACCACACAGAGCCAGATCCACGACTAAAGGACACTAAACAGGCTGAGGAGCACTCCTAAAGGGAGTATACACAGACACCCCTCCACACACACACACGCACATAGAGATAGTGGTAATTGTGCTCTTGTTCTCGCTTGTGTATGTATTAAATGAAAGCGCGTTGTCTTGACCTAGTACACTAATTTCAGATACTAGGGGAAACACATGCTGCTGTAATTGCTTCACTTATTTGTGTGCGTATATGTGTGTACATGGTCGTGTTTTTTTCCGGCAGCTACACACACAGGTACAGAGATGTATGCTGTTTACGAATATTGTTTTCATTGTTGTATTTGAGGATGTGTTTGTGTAAGAATACACTACTATGCGACGCAAAGTCTAATCTAAGAATCCACTTAGTCTGGAAATGCATGCTTGAAAAGTGTCAATTAATTCAAATTACGCATTTAAATTAATCACATGCATAATGCAGAATAAAAATGCTTCGAATAAATTGTATAGTTGATAAAGATGTTTTTAATAAAGTTAAAATTAAATTAAACTTAAACAACAGTAAAAGTATGATAACGTAGCAGTATATTAATCTATTTTCCAAAAATCTGCAGAAAGAAAATTACTTCACTGTAATAATTCATCACTCAATTTTTCAATAGCTGTTCACCTCAACAGTCTTTTAGCACCTTTTGATTTGACTATAGTGGACAGCACACACACACACACACACACACACACACACACACACGCACACACACGTACACACACTTACAATGAAAATAACAGCTCTCCATGCCTCAGCTTTTGTGTGCACCTTTCTCTCTCTATGCTTCACACACACACACACACACACACACACACACACATTGCTGTGCTGTTTTACTGCTGAATCTTAAGACCCTGAACACCCCCAAAAAGAAACATCCAGCCCTCGCTCCCTCTCTCTGTTCGCTCGACCCATTGATTCACGAGTAAAAGCTGAGAGAAGATCCTCCCTCCATCCTCCGTCTTTCAGTTGAACTTCTAGTCTGCATACAGAAGTCAATGAGGGGGGGGGGGGGGTCAGTCGATGTTCATTTCTGCTAAACAATTAAGAGCAGAGGGGTGTGTGTCTGTGTGTGTGCGCGTGTGTCTGTCAGAGGAAGAGTGACAGTGTGTTTTTGCACTGAAAAGCCATTCCTCTCCAGCCGCAGTGAAAGGAGCGTGGTTTTTTGTTGAGGGGAACTGTGTCTGTGTGTGCGTGTGTGTGTGTGTGTGTGTGTGTGTGTGTGTGTGTGTGTGTGTGTGTGTGTGTGTGTGTGTGTGTGTGTGTGCGTGTGTGTGTGTGTGCGTGCGCCCTCCTGGGGGAAGGGAGTCCAACGCAGATGGCAAATAAAGTATGCAGCCCGAGGCGAGAGCACATTATGCTAATTCTAATGTCAGCTGTACTTTAATATACGACTCTATTTAATCACCCCATTATTTCCTATTTCCATATGAAAAAAGAGAGAGAGGGAGCACGAGAGAGGGAGAGCGAGAGAGAGGGCGAGACAGCCAAGATTTTACAAAATGGGATGAATACCAAATTGAGACTTTTGCATGTCCAGTCCCTGTACCCAACGGAAAACACCAAAAAAATGCAAGCAGAGCGAATTAGGCCGATACCCACCAATTATCAAAATTCAAAAGAGAGCATTTAAATTCAATAACCACCTAAAAGACACTGACCCTGACACGCTCCACAACATAGCCCTGATCTTCAGTGAGACTAGAGGGCTTCCCCCTCAGACAGCTGCTTCTAGGACTCCCCCATTAGACTCAACCAAATGATATGACAAATAGAGAACCACAAGACACAGTGGAACCAGTCAACCAACATCCAGAGCAAACTGGAATGGTGTTTGACCGTTCAAATTTCACACCCACTGCACACAACATGAGGTGAAAACCACCACGCTGCACTTTTTAACTCTACCTGCCGACTGTACCGAGTATCATCAGACATTTACTTCCCACAGCAAGAAGACCAACTTCCACACACCTGCTGGGTGAAACAGCGATGTGCAGACACAGCAGCAAGACTCAGCCGATGAGAAAGAAAGACTGTCCAATGGAATAACAGAATCATGAAGACTGTCAATCGTCTGTCGTTACATACAGCTGACCATCTGCCCCGTGCTGATCTCTATACAGACACACATACTGTACAGACAACACCTTTAAATCAGCTACATTTCTTTAAGAAGATGTTGTCGTGTTTGAATTGAAACTGAATTGAACTGACGGAGAGAGAGAGAGAGAGCGAGAAAGAGAGAGAGATAATGCTATTACGTTATGAGAAGCAATCACTGTAAGATATATGATAAATAATATGAATTAATATTTCAAAACATTTAGAAAAGTATATATTATACAGTTTATGTGAAATAAAATCAGTTGTAACTTCTGTTGAGAAGATATTAAAACGTTACTAACAAGTCAGAATAATACCTTGATTCATATACTTCTGTATCTTGTAGCCTTACAAAAATGTTGATTCGATGTTTTGGTAAAAACAGACCAATAGGTGTTTTCTGTAGCAGTATAGGGAAATTGTATCTTGCGATCTGCTGCTGAGGGATTACAAGGAATCTAATATCCAGTCCAGAGCCTGTGGCTTCAGGGATTAGTAACTAAGCATTTGTAAGCAGCTGTGAGCATTTATTTGACATATAGGCAATAAAAATCAGTTTACTCATGCTAATTTATGCACCCACTATATAGTCCGCTCACTCTTTCCTCGCATGTCATTTAATGGAAATATTTGAAATACTTTTAATGTTTATATATTGATATAAATTGTAGAAATCCATTATAAAAGTCAGGACATTTTACACACACACACACACATGCTCACACAGCCAACGTCCCACGAATCAAACTCATCTCAACTTTCAAATCATGGATCACATCAGGAAAATAAAATAAATTCGTTTTTCTAATAATAATAAAATCATTTTAAAATCACCTGTAAGACATTCAGGTGCTGACAGAATGAAGTGACTTAACATTAGTCAGTCACTGGGAGGAGCCTTCTGCCTGCCGTTTTTTCTCTCACACACACACACACACACACACACAATGTGTGCTATTGTGGGTAATTCAAGTAGAATTAAATTTTTTGCACATTTCTTGACAAGGGTTGATCATTTAATGGACACACACGCACACACACATATTTTGACAGCTCAAATGGTGTCTCTGCTGAGAAGGAAACGCGTGCGTCACTGTGTGCAGGAATCTGTCATTGTGATTACTACTGAAGCATTCTGATGTGTGTGTGTGTGTGTGTGTGTTGTATGCATACATTCATTTCTAGATGTGTTTTCTATCCAAGACTCTTCATATTATAGTGTGTGTGTGTGCGTGTGTGTGTGTGTGTGTCCTCCAGGAGCAGCCCTTTGGAGGAGAAATATCCAAACAGAAACAATATGCAGTGACAAATACACCGCCTTGCATCCTTCTATCCATCCCTCTGTCCTTCGGTGGCGCTTGCTTCTAGGTATTCTATCCCCGGCTCTGTTTCACACAGTATAAAACTCTCATTACCTACTGAATCCAGTTTTCACTGTGATTTAATTTGCTATAATTACTGCGGCCGCGGCTCATAAAAAAGAGAAGAGAGGGAACGGCTAGAAATCAGTGCGAAGGTCAACTGGCAGTTAGCGGCGTTCATTTTCATCTCAGTGTATTCATCTGGGGCGGCTAATGGCCTGAACCCCCCCCCCCCCACTCCTCAATAAATATTGCTGGAATTACAGGTTAAATAGCTAAATTAAATCACAGCTATTACAGATGAGGGAGGGAGGAAGAGAGAGGATTAGAGAGGGAGTCAAATCTGTGCAATTACTGAGGAGGCGCAGATCGCTGTAAAGTGTGCGATTAATGTAGCGAGTGTCAGAGGAGCGCCGCCAGATTATTGTGTCAACTCATCACATACATCTCTGTGGCCGGCGGCTGAGGGGAAGACAAACACTGAAGTGGACCGTGGAACGCCAGAGTTAAACGCACTCATCTCTAACATCGAACTCCACTTAAATGGATGATTTTACATTGAATTTACAGTTTCACTCTTCTTTTTTATCCTCTTGGTGCTCTCCCCTTGTGATAGTTTACTTTAAGGTTTATTGTTTTTTAACTGAATTTCATCACGCGGAAAGAACTCCAAACCTTCCAAACTTTCACTCACTGAACTTTACTACATTTAAGTGCAGTGAGAAACTTGGACCGAACTTAAGGGTTGAGTGTTCTTATCAAGTACACATGTGTATGACGAAATAAACTTCACTCAGGGTTCCTGAATTGCTTTTTTTCCTGGGAACCTTGAGTTAAAAATATTTGATCATAGGTTTGACAAAATGATTTATTCTTTAAACATAGAGGCAATCCTGGCTCAGGTGGAGGGATGTATCTGTGGCTTGAACGAACTGAAATTAAGGAATTGTAAAATATGCAAATGTAAAAGGTGCAAAACGTTTTCTTCGAAGACTCTGGCCCGGTTCACACCTGGCGTTAACATGCATCCTGTGTGATCCGATCACAAGCGGACAGCTCTGATTACAGGTGTGACACCCAAGATACACTGAGGACACGTGGAGGTGGAATCGCAGAGCGCATTCAAAAGTGGTCTACGTCACATTCTTTTAGCAGTGTGTACGCAAATGTGTCCTTGAAGAACCTCCGTCTTAACTGACAACAGTGTGAGTGTGTGTGTGTGTGTGTGTGTGTGTGTGTGTGTGTGTGTGTGTGTGTGTGTGTGTGTGTGTGTGTGTGTGTGTGTGTGTGTGTGTGTGTGTGTGTGTGTGTGCGGGTCTGTGTGTGTGTGTGTGCGTGTGTGTGTGTGTGTGCGTGTGTGTGTGTGTGTGTGTGTGTGTGTGTGTGTGTGTGTGTGTGTGTGTGTGTGTGTGTGTGTGTAGGTGTGTGCATAGGTGTCATGCTGCCGGAGCTGTCTGTAGATGGCTAACCGCCAACTGTCATTTGCTCATCACAAGTCAGACGATGAAAGGATTCAAAACACAAACAGGTTGAAAACAACAATGCATTATGAATTGCTTCTATTGTATGTGTTCTGAGTTCCATAGCATTTCTGTAGGAATTCAATTAGCCGAGCTATACGTTACAGCAGTGGTTCTCAACTGGTCTGGCTGCGGGACCCACCATCACCCCTTAATGACAAGGTCAATGACAACCCACGACCCAAATTATATATATATATATAAATTATTTAAAAAAAAATAATATACATATAAAAATCATATATATATGTATATATATACAGATATATATAAATACATATACAAATCTCATATATATATATATATATACCGGTATATATAAAATTGTTATATATATATACCGGTATATATAATTTGGGTATATCTATATTCAAGAAGTCTGGTCGTAGTAACGTCTCTGTGTAGTCAACAACTGCCAAATCAAATAAAGAAAGTACACATCAATTATATTTTAACAATTATTCTTCTAATTTTTCAAATTTAACTGGATGGATAATAAACAATACATAGAAATACATGAATAAATGTTCTTCTCATTTCAAGTAAAATAACGGCTGGATTAAAAAAGAAATTACGTAACACAATTCATTTTAGCAAAATTATTTTCACTGAATTGCCCTGCAGCTTTAAATTCAGTTCATTCAGAGTGAAGTGAATAAGCCATAATATTATATTTTTCTCATCTTCTAAAAAGAGAAATTAGTGTTGGAAGAATTCACTTACATGAGTCTGTCCAGTCAGAGTCTAATGACTCTGGTCTCTCTGGACATTTCTCTCTTTTGGAGATCGTCCTATGATTTGACTTTCACAGCCCACACCTCAATAGTCCTGCTCTGCTCTCTGTATCCTCGTCTCTCCCCGTGTGTCACGGTGTGTGAACATCTCACTCAAATCAGGAAACTTGTCAGAATACCCATATTTGATTGGCTGAGCTGCATCACGTGATGTGATTCATAACGCATTGGTCGGTATTTTTCCTGCACCGCTGAACAAGTGCCGTAAATGCTGGAATAATTCCGCTGCATAAAAAATGCCCTTCAAAATAAAATCACTTGATGAGATTTTTTTTTGTCAGGCAAAGGCCCGCGACCCACTGAAAACAGGTCCGCGACCCACCTTTTGACCCACCAGTTGAGAATCACTGCGTTACAGTCTCTGTTAACACACCCTTTAGAGCAGGGGTCTCAAACTCCCGGCCCGCGGGCCGAATCCGGCCCGCCACGTCATTGTATGTGGCCCGCGAATCCGCCAGCAAAAAAAAAATATATTTTTTTTTTTTAAAGTTAGACTTGATTATAAAAATATCCCCATAGTCAAAATTACGAGCTAGAAAGTCAAAATGATGAGATACTTAAACACACAGTCATAGAAGCAGCTCTTTGGCTGGTTACTGTACATTTGACATGGAAATGTATTGTGAGTACATTGAAGACTACTTTAAACTGTGAATGCAGAGAGTTATTTAACAATATGTTACGAGGAGTTACATTTACAACCGGCCCTTTGTGGGCGACCATGATGCTGAAAATGAGTTTGAGAGCCCTGCTTTAGAGCCACATATAGAACTGATCATCAGAACAGTTCCTCTATAGTTTGACAGGTAACCAAGAGACTATAATGTTTGTGTTTCCTATAGTAAGGTGATTAAAATTCCATGACCACAGTTCTGATGCTGATTGATCTAGCCTTCCATTTCTCTCTCTCTCTCTCTCTCTCTCTCTCTCTCTTCCATCCAGTCTGGGTTTCATCATTTCATCCCACTGGTGAGTGTAGTACTCTCCTCCTCTGTCCCTTCACCTTGATCTCTCAGTCAAGGAGGCTTACTAACACCGAGCGGTACAGTAGCCCCCGCTCCCTCCGTCCAATCAAAAGTGGATTAGAGATCTGAGCTGGTTTGCATACAGGAAGTGGAGCAGCAGAGCAGGTCTTGATGTAAGTGGAGCAATGTCAGCGCCGAGGCATTTACATACAGAACAAAGCTGACATGAGCCAAGGGTACAGAGTGGCTGTGTGTGAGTGAGTGTTCCTCTCTTGGCCTTTCGTCACGCTTGTAAAAACTTTCCTGACATGTTCTCTTTTTTTGCATTATTAAGCTAGCAGTGCCATTAACATATGAATGATCTGGAGGTGACCCCACCCCCACCCAGGCACGCGCACACACACACACACACACCTCATCTTGCATGGCTAATATCTTGTTTATCATCATAGCACGGCAACAAATACATGCAAATCAGATGTGTGTGTGTGTGTGTATGTGTTTCCATCTCTGCACACACGTGTATACTCCATATATCCATACTATGGCAAGAAGTAGAATTTTTAGTTTTTGCTTGAGGAGAGTTAAAAAGTGTTTTGTCTCTGCATGTTTCTCCTCCTAATGAGATAATTTTAAAAAGCAGAGTTCATTTGGCGCCAAGTTCCCAGTGTTCTTTAAGCCGTCTGTTAGTTTTAAATGAAGTGGTGAGAGAGCGGGGGTTTTACGTCATCCAACAGGCTTTTTAAAAAGCTTTAATAGCTTGCGACTAAAATCACTACAGGACCACACAGCAGTAGCTTTAATTAAATTGCCCCAACTGTACGGAAATGAGAATCTCAAGCCAGTATCGGCTTTATCTGCGGCGTCTGACTCACTGATTCAATACAGCTACTTCACAGCTCCCGAAGCTTTGGTCGGCCAGACTAAAAACTCCTTCTGGGGAAACTGAGTCATCTCTGAGCTCAGCTCGCCACAGATGCTGTTGGCTTAAGACCAAGAGGCAAACCCCATACTCTTGCTGCTGTACAGGCTGTTACTGTCAGCCGACATGCCATGAGCTGGGTTCCCATCCAAGGTTTCTTTCCTTTTTCTTTTTGTGAATTATCATGTGCCTAAAGTGAAAAGCTGAGTGGAAAATTCAATATTTGGCTTTGAGTAGGTATAGGTTTTTGAAATAAGGAATCTGGGAGAATGAAAAGTTCTGTATACTTCTTTACACAAAAGATGAAAAGTGTTGTTGATGTTTTTTTATGAAAAAAATCTCCCTGAATAGACGGCCAAAGTGAACCTGGAACTACATTCACATTTACATTTGTAGCAACGCACATTCCAGCATAATCTGTGACATAACCATGTCAAGTCCAATTTACATGTCACGGTAGTTTTTCCAACCTGGGAAATAGCAGTCACTAACCTATTGTACTTAAACCACTTCACACATGTAGGAGTAGGCTTCAGTTCAGAGCTCTGCAGCACACCTTGAATTTATTTCCGTCGGCGCAGCTGATGGACACCCTCTCAACTCACAATCTAATTTTAGCGGCGCCGCAAAAGTTTTCACGATAATTACGTGACAGTTGAGTAGAAACCAAGCAAGTGTCGGTATACAGCAGGGCCGGTTAGTCTCACCAGGACTAAACTCAGGTAGAAAGGTTAACGGGTACCATCTAAAGAATTAACATGAGCTGCATTTATTTTTATTCCCACTCTGCACCTGTCTGTCCTTTACTCTTTCTCTTTAAGAGTCAACCTTCCTTCATCCCAACACAAGCTGAACTTCAGCATTACCACATCCTCTCTGCATGTTACCCAGCCAACGAAGGATTATCATTGTGCAAGGTGTGTGTATACAAGCACCGACAGTCAAAGCAAGACAAGGAAGACGAGAGGGGGGGGGGTTGCCTTCTTATATCACAATTGTACATAAATATATATATGTATTCATATTTTAAAGGACGGCATAGCTGACCATAGCCAAATTAGAATCCGTTCAGCATATCAGGAGGAAGAATAGGAACTCCGTCTCACACGACATGACAAGAAACAAGTCGTCCTCAGAGCTGTAGTCGAAATGAGGCGCTGAGATGCAATCCAAAGCAAACTGCTGCAGTGAGTAGTCTGCCCTGTTCACAAATTAGAGGGATTAACAGAAGAGAGTGCCAGAGCATACCAGCTAATCCCACACACTGGCCCGCACCACTGCACCTGGGGAGTGTGTGTGTGTGTAGAACTGTGTGCAGACTACATGTATGTGAGAGGTGTGGTGGCAGAAAAGGGCTCTGTAGGGGCATCATCCTCCCCCAAACACCTTACTGGTGCCAGTGGTCCCCCTAATCCTAGACACACACACAATGCAGGATGCACCTGGTACATGTCCCTGCATGAGCTGATGATTAGACAGGGAAGCCGAGGTGTGAGGGGCCAACATTAGCCTGCAGTTAGAGGGGCCTTGGATTGTAGCCTAACAACATCAACATCTACATGCTTCCACCAGCTCAGATTATGGAAAACAACAAAGTGTGTTATCATAATTATGCAGACGACACACAAATCTACATAACTATGTCACCAGGGGACTATAATCCCATACAAGGGCTGGGTAACTGCATTGAACAAATCAACAACTGGATGTGCCAGAATTTTCTTCAATTAAACAAAGATAAAACAGAAGTAATTGTTTTTGGTACCAATGACGAACATTTGAAAATCACCGCTCAGCTTCAGTCACTGATGTTAAAACCCACAAACCAAGCCAGAAATCTAGGTGTAGTTATGGATTCAGACCTCAACCTGAACAGCCATATCAAGACAATTACAAAATCAGCCTCCTATCACCTGAAGAATATATCAAGGATTAGAGGACTTATGTCTCAACAGGATTTGGAAAAACTTGTCCACGCATTTATCTTCAGCAGACTGGACTACTGTAACGGTGTGTTTACAGGTCTCTGTAAAAAGTCCGTCAGAAAGCTGCAGCTGATTCAGAACGCTGCAGCTCGAGTCCTCACTAAGACCAGGAGGGTGGACCACATTACTCCAGTTCTGAGGTCTTTGCACTGGCTTCCTGTCCAACAAAGAATTGACCTTAAAATCCTGCTGTTGGTTTACAAAGCACTGAATGGTTTAGGGCCAAAATACATCTCTGATCTGCTGCTACCTTATGAACCATCCCGACCCCTCAGGTCGTCTGGGACCGGTCTACTTTCTGTTCCCAGAGTCAGAACTAAACATGGAGAAGCAGCGTTCAGTTTTTCTGCTCCACATATCTGGAACAAAGTCCCAGAAAGCTGCAGGTCTGCTGAGACCCTCAGCTCATTTAAATCAAGATTGAAGACTTTTCTGTTTGCTGCTGCCTTTAATTGAACCACGTTCAATTCATATATTCATCAATTTCCTGCATTTCTGCATTTTACTACTGCATTTTATTTCTTACACTGTTCTTAATTGCTGTTAAATCGCCTTTTCTTTTGCCTTATGTTTTGATGCTTTTAATGGTTTTAAAAGGACTGCACAATATATCGACATTTCCTCCGGGACCGAGTTTGTGCAAGGCGTACACTATAAAACGCAGATCGGCAGAGATCTTTTCCAGACGTGGTTTGTGTGCGAGTAATTGCAGAATTGCGGCAGTGTATGGTTGATTGCGTGCAGCGTAATGTCTCAGGGAGACCGATTATTGTTTCAATGTATGTTTTAAATCCTTTACTTTTGCCTTTATGCTTTTAATGCTTTCATGTGAAGCACTTTGAATTACCTTGTTGTTGAAATGTGCTATGCAAATAAACTTGCCTTGCCTTGCCTGTTGTGGTTCAAATGTAGAGCTTACAAAGTGTAACCATGTCAGATATGTTCCAGGTCTGGTAGAAAGGCCAGAGGAGCGGAGGCGTTTACAGCAGCCAAGGAATGCCCGTAGGTTTGGAGTGAGATGCTCAGCTATCACATACAGGTGTAAAACTGGACAAATCTGACAAAGTCAGGATAAAGTTGAATGGCATTTCTTTTTAACATCCAAAACTAACGTGTTTTACAATCATAATGCTCTACAAGATCGTGGCAATATATGTTTTGGTTGGGAACAGACCATGGAAGTCTGTGACAGGATGCAAACTCGTCACAAGACGCATAATCGTCCATTATGATGAAATGATAAAATAGTGGGCTAGATGGGCGAAGAACAAAATGTCCTTTTATTTTAGTTTGTATCCACGGTTTGTTCTTGTTGTGTTCGTACACATTGTTTTCTGGGATTCGCCCATTTTGTCTTCTCTAAGGTAAGAGAACATTGTACGAGTAGTCAACAGTACTCTCACCAAGAAAAGTAGGAACATATTGTGTTCACAGACAAACAACGCATGAATACCGTAGATGAAGGAGCATTCTGCGTTATTTAAACAGCAGAATGTGTAATATGATCAATCCATGACTGGGCGCAGTGATTCAGATCTTCAGTGTTTACAGCAAGGAGACCCCCTCAGACACACAGTGTTTTCTTTTTGTCTGTTGAGGTTTATTCATTGACATGTTGTCAGGTGAAGAGCTGGCTTGGTCTCTGTAGCAACAATAGAGAAACTCTGCCATGAGCCTGATTCGAACGGGACAGCGCTCCAACATATTTTTGGATCCTTCTCTCTCTCTCTCTCTCTCTCTCTCTCTCTCTCTCTCTCTCTCTCTCTCTCGCTCTCTTTCTTTCTCTCTCCTCGATGTCTCCCTGTCGCCTGTCCGATCCAAATCCTCTCCCTCCTTCCCGCCACTTGTACAAAGCTTGTCCAAATTGCACACTGCCGAGTGGGAGTTTCCTGGAACACACCACACACACACACATGCATGCCAGAGCCCCATCCCAGACTATGATGTAGCAGTGCCCCTCCTGTCTCAACAAGACATATTACAGCGCTGCCTGACACCAGCGTCAAGAAGGAAAAATGTCTCTCTTTCTCTTCCTCTCTCTCTCCGCTGTTGCTTTACTTCTCGTTGCACCGGTGAACAGGACAGAGTGTGATCCCAGGTTTATGATTTTAACATGATGCCCTCTGATCAGCTTCACCTTTTCAACTTTCAGAGCCAAGCAGAGATCTTTTCTTGTGCATGTAACCTTTAGCGGCTATTTAAATACCGTCCTCCGTATAAAAGGACAGAATAAAAGGAGACACGTTGGAGTTGACTAACTTCACCTGTGCAGACAGAAAGAAACGGTTTGCTGAGGTGGAAAAGGAGGTGAAGCAGGGAGGGGAGAGGGGATGCAAATGAAGGCGTGTAGCCTGGGGTCTGAGTGTTATGGTCAGACTCCACTTTTGTTTATACAGAAATGGCAGCGAAAAGTAGGAGCGGGGAGGGAGAGGGGGGGGGGGGGCAGGTCGAGGAGGAGAGCAGATCCAGACCAGATGGAGGTTAGAGGAGGGCATGGATGGAGGGATGAGGGGACAGGTCTGTGCTGGAGGCCCTTATATGGCCTGGATGACTGGAGAGCTATGAAAAGGCAGCAGAGACAGAGAGAGTGTATACCTGCATGCAAGGGACATGCTTACGTCACCTTAAGTAAGTGCAACACCTTTCTAAAATCACATAACGGTGCATAATACTGCTGGATCATACTCATTTGTCAATAATATTATCGGGAAATTCAAGTTTATTACAACTTGGGTTTTATTGCCTGTAGTAACATTGTACAGGAAACATGTGTGCGCACAGCTATGGCAAGTCCAGGAGGTCAAAGTCAGACAGTTTGGGAAAATGTTTTACCATTTGTCTTCATTTCTATGTTTGGCTAAGCTGGATGTTTAATGTAAACCCATCTCCTCATCTGACTTGTGTTTGGCACTGATGACAATTAAGTACAATCATAACTATCCAACATTCTCGCTGGTGGTCATATAGAGAAATCGGTCTTTGAGTTTCAGAAACAGTCAAAAGTTCCTCATAGTAACTTGAAGGTAAAGTATGTGTACTTGTGTTTGTATTCGTGCTCATTGCCACAGTTATGATCGCTGACTGGAGATCCTTCTTTTATATTTGCCATGTATACGAACAGTACAGTGCTGGCACGTTCCTGTAAGATGAGTCAGGCGTTTTCACACACGGCGTGAGAGGGAACAGTGGTCCTGGAGGACACACACACACACACACGCACACACACACACTATAATATGAACATTAACACTGGTTGATGTTCGGTAGCTTGTTGATGATAGTGTTTGGTAGCAGAGACATGCGTCTATCACAATAACCTACATTACTAAAATCAACTGTAGCCAAACCACATCCATATTTTGTCAGGTTTCTATTTTTGTATTGTTCTACCGTGATATACGTATTTGAATTTGTGTAAAGTTTATTTTTGTATTGCTGCTGTTAATTCTCAAGCATGATTGGTGGATGGAATATTCTGGACGAAGTATGAAAGCCTCAACTTTTTTTTTTTCTTCGAAGAGAGGGAAGGAAAGGAGCTCCTTGGTGCTCTCATTGTCTCGACACTAACTGGAAACAGGCCTGCTCCCATAACCACTCCAATCTGTTTTCATTTGCTGAGCCTCATACCATCACACACACACACACACACACACACACACACACACACACACACACACACACACACACACACACACACAGTCTGAAGCATAGTCTAGTGAGGCTGTTCCATCTCTTAAAGGGGCAATGCACTGGTTTTATTTGTTCCCTTGTCACAAAGTCAGTATACCAGTAAGTAAGTCAGACAAAAAAATACATATTACAGTACACTGTAACACACGCCACATCCCGCGGCTGTAACACACGGCAACATGCAGCCACTTCCTGCAACATGCTACTATGTGCAGCCACAATCTGTCATGCTGCAACATGAGGCGTCATGGGCCAATCCTGCAGCGCGTGCGAAGATAAATCAGAGCGCGCTGCAGCTTCCTATGACATGATGTGTCACAAACTTTGAAAAATAAGGTGGCAAATGTGAGGGCCGCCAAAGGAAGGAGTAAAGTGATGGACAAAGAGGACATGGAAGAAGTGGAGAAAGCTCTTTGTCATATGAGGACATGACTGGAAGGAGAGCCTACGATAGAGCCTCAGCCAAACACAACAAAGATGTGAGCAGAGAGCGGGGGGAGAGAGATGATCAGTGAGCGTGGGTAAAGAATGCTTTCATATTCAACTCGTGAAAATAAATCAACAAGTATTTAAGCTTGACGGGTCTGTCTCTCACTGGGTCTATTTGAGGTGTGTGTTTGTATTTGGGTGTGAACGAGACAGAAGACAAAAAAATAGCAGCTTTCTCAGCCAATTGCAGTGGGTAGAAGGTCTAAATATGCTTTCTTTCTGTCTCTTTGCAGAATGAATTTGCCACAAACACACACAAACAGTTTTGTGGCTCGTGCCTGTGTTGGTCGAAGCTGAGATCCCATCCTGCTCCACTGCTCATGAGACTCAAGTACGGACCATTTCGGTTAAGGCACCCACTGCTGGATTTGCTCCATGTCTGTGCGTACGAGTGCTTCTGTAGTCAAGTTCGCATCGAGCTATACCCTGGATGCACTGATCTGATTTCCCTTGCTAGCGAGCCTCCTCGGCACAGCCAGGCAGACGGCGGTGCCGTGCCGGCAGCCGTGATGGGAGGCCCGTCGAGGGCCGAGGTCTGCTGGCGGCCGGTCACACTTTATCCACTGACCAATCGCAGCTGGGCAGAGGAAGAAAACATGGCAGATCCTGTGGTTGTTGTGAACGCCTTCATGGGTGGCCGCGTACTATTGGAGTGTACTTAAGCATCTTGATGACATAATAATGTGCTGTGGGGCAAGGGGATAGAAAAGAATGGAGAACCCTCTGGTGATTAAGCAGCCTTAGTCAGGGAGAGAGAAAACACTGTGCCCGCCAACCTGCAATTTCCTCCCAGGTATCCGCTTTTTATCTGCAAGCCTTCAAGTGGCGCCAAAGGAGCAGTTAAGGGATCCTGCGGTTGGCCGGCAGTGTTGTTAAATGGGCCAAAAATGCAGCTGTGTGTCATGCAGAAGCTGAAAGACACTTTGACATCGCATGTGAAGAGGTTCTCTGTAACCCTAGACTCAGTGTAACACATGAAGCGAAAAGGTTATGAGCATCTTTTATTTTGAAACTCTCGCTCCATGTTTCCTACAGCATGCAGGAGAGGGAGGATCTGCCTGTTTCTAATCAAAGCGGTTGTTGGCCCTCAGCCAGCATTGTTTACCCCCAACCTCGCTGCGAATGGCAAATTACCCCAACGACGGGCAATTGTAGCCGAACCAACAGGTAGAAAAGACCGTTCCCACATGGCAAGGCCCCCCGATCCATAGACACATGCACTAACCACCAAAACAACAAAGCACGTATCATTTAAATGCATTTTTTACTTTCCTGGGAAACAGGACACAGGTTGCTTTCTCAGGAGAAAAACTACGCATGTTATTGATTTATTTACAGATGAAAAAAAAGAGAGACAGCAGCAGCCGGGCTCCTCTCCACCGGCCCTCTTTTTGTTATCTGTGATGTTGCCCAGACAAATCAATAGAACAACTGTAGCTAGCGAGCTTTGTTTATCTTTTCCTCTAAGTGAATAATTCAGGGGTGTCAGCGGGGGTGAGGCAAAGCTTTGATACAAACGAAAGGGTTTGGTGTTCATGGGGGAAATCTAACCCCCGCCTTATCCCGCTCCTCTTCCCTTCTCCATGCTGCCAGCAGCTCAAAGTCTGCTTCTGGGTGACAACAGAGAGACCCCTGCTCTGGTTTTACTGCACTGCCACCAGGAATGTTCCTCACACCAAATAAATAGATGAATATGATGGCTGAAGACGGCGACATCTGCTAAATATTGGGTCGAGGGAAAAGCCAGTAAAAGCCGGTCGGGTTGCAGCAGTGGAGGGGGTGGTGCTAAATGGTTTTAAGAGGTGCTTGAGGGCTTTACGCAGTGCTGTAGGATGCTACAAGGGGCAGGGAAGGCTTCTACTGTGTGCTAGGACTTTGTTTCGAGGATGCTATGCTAAGGGGAATGCTTGAAACACAAGTGTCCCGACATGTCGAAGGGTAAAAGTGTTTAGTAGCTGCACCAAATGACCACAAGAAAAACCAGCTGTCATTGAGTGAAGTGAGAAGCACACAAAGTGAAGGAAGTAGCTGTGTGGAGAATCAGTCAGTGTTGCCCCACAACTGCAACATGGGAAAGGTGGTTTAAATGGGGTGTAGGGTGGTGCTGCGTCCTATGGGGGTTTAAAGCTGAAGAAAGCGTCTTGAAGGAGTTTTTAAGTGTTTTTAAGTGGATGAGAGCTACAGCGGCCAGACGACGTAATACCAAAACCATCTGCTGTTCCCGTGACATGACACAAGCAGGAAGGGTTTAAATTGCTGTTGTGTCATGAGCTTTGATTGTGAGCCGTCCCTCCTCGTGTGCAGCCCGAGTTCTGCTCGTATGTGAAACTGGGGAGACTTAAACCCCACTAAACAAGGGGATCAACATGTATTTGTCAGGCTATGCCACCCTCGGCTGCAAGCACAAATATACACACACACGCATGCACGACAAGGAAGCAAACATTTCCAGCGAAGTCGCTAAACCTCAGTGTCCCACCTTCGCCACGGACACACAAAAGCCCTCAGTCCCTTGTAATTGAGGTGTAAATCCTTTCCTAACATCCTTCCATCCCTCACTCTTCACCAAACATGGATTGCGCCATCACAGAGCCCCTAATCCTTCCCAGTTTAACCAAGTGAGAAATTAGCTTTTGTTAAGTGGTGATTTGGCCGGTGCTAAACACCAACAGCCCATTGTAGAGGAGAGGGGCAGTAATGAGTCCCCCCCCCAACGCAGCGAAACACTGTGGTAATCCCATCCTGACCGCGCGGCCGGGCTGGAGCCGCTGCCGCCTCAGCGACAATATTGTCAATTGTTATTTTTAGTCAAGAGTCTGACTGTTTTGACCAAAGAGGTTTTAAAGTATCAACATGACCGTATGTCGTAGCTTTTTCGGAGGTGGGGGGTGTGTGTGTGTGTGTGTGTGTGTGTGTGTGTGTGTGTGTGTGTGTGTGTGTGTGTGTGTGTGTGTGTGTGTGTGTGTGTGTGTGTGTGTGTGTGTGTGTGTGTGTGTTTTGCAGCGCCCCGACGTTACAAAATCAAACCTTGTACGTAGCCTTGAAGTGAAAGCCACCAGTGTCTGGCTGATAGACGACAGAAGGAACGGCCACGGATTTAGAACCTTAAAGACGGCGAGCAGGGCGAGCAGGCCGCTCCGGCAGGAGGAGAGGAGACAAAGAGCATCGTCGTCTCTGAGACTCAGCAGGGAGAACTCCGCCTCAGTAAATACCTGCGACTTGGTCCCAGTCCAAGCACAACTCGGGAGTTAATTCAGAGTCTACAATGACACGGTGTTAGGCGGGAAGACAGGAGATATTTCAAGGTGATCAAAAACAAAAAAGGCAAAAGAGCTGCTGGAGAGAGACTTGGCGATGAGCAGGGCGCCAAACATTTTTTATAGCCAATTTCAGGCCAGATGACTGTCAAGTTTATTCCCCCGCTGTGGTGGGAAGATACCACAGTTCTACTGAGCATGGAGTCAGACACAGAGAGCGTGATGGAACACCCTGATTCATACAGGACACCGTGTGTGGCCAAGTTCATATTTGCACAAATACAGTTCTGTTCTTAGAAATAAAAAGTTTCTTTTCATTTTTTTGGATCTCCATCTTTGGTGCTAAATGTTTGTTACTGCACCACATTTTCCTCTGACATTGGATGTGCTGTATCTTGTTTTATTGATTCCATTCTAAGCTTTGATATAGGTCGACTTGTGTTGCACGTATCAGAGATGAAAAGCTGTAAAACATGCATTTGTTTCCATGTAAATATTGTGAGTTATTTCTTGACTGCAGATGGGATGTTTCTAGATATGCCAGAATGTGACACCCACTTTCACTCTGTTACTAAATTAGTGTTGGAAAAGGCAAGTCTGAGGTTCAGCGGGTAAATGTGTCGGGTTACTGAAAGAACTGATCATACGGAGCTCTGCCTTGATTGAACACAACGCTGAATGTGCCTCGAAAGACATTTTCACAAATGAGACTTCTTTACAAACACATACACATTTACAGACATTTCCCCTTCACAAATTGCAATGTAAACACACGCACACACACACACACACACACACACAGACGCCCATTTGGCTGAAACATAAAGGAACACTCACGTTACAGATTTGCTTCGGGAGAAGTTGCAGCGTAAACACACAAACATTAAAGGTGTGTATAGACACAAAACCCTGACACATGAATCCCCCCTCCCCCTCCGACTCACAGACACACACACACACACACACACACACACACACACACACACAAGGAACTGGAAGCAGCAGGCACAGTGTTGCTGTAAACCGCACACTCTCACATACACACACTGCAGCCTACATAGCGGACAATGGCATTGCGATCGAGTGCGGGGAGCAGCCTTTCCTGGAGGGCTCGCGTGCTGAAATATCACCAGCAGTGAGTCTGTGTGAGTGCAGAGGGAAGTGTAGCTTTGCATCCAGCCATTGTCACCTCCACAAAGCCTCCCAATCAGCCTCCTCCCGCCTTTCTCCTCTCTCTATTCACTTTCACGTACTACCTGCCTGACAACACCTTCTAGCTCAGGGACACAATTGGAAACAAACTACACCGAGCTCTTTATCGCCTGATCTGATCTCTCAGTCACAGAAGCCAACACGCCGTATGAAAGTCTCTCCGTTCGCCAGAGGGATTATTCACCAAAGATCCCATAGTTTACTCACAGATCACACGTCCCTCGGAGCGATCACCACGGCTCTGATGACACCTGAAGTGAATGTTGTTGAAATGTCAGTTTTTCTATTCGACTGATTTTACAAATTGTGGCTGAACTTTATTTGTTAAATGAGAAACGTTACTGAATTAATTATTTTCTGTCGTCGTAAATAGAAGGTCTGCAGATCACAGTTCCTGATCCTCCATAGAAACCAAAGTGACACGGCAATGAAAACAACAGCAAGTGAAATCTGAGCTTCTGTAACGTGAATAAATGCCCAAACTCTGGAGAGACCACAAAGGTTTAGAAAGAGGTCTGTTCAACTTGATCGGCCCTGTGGGGAATTTAAATGAGCCAGTCCTTGAGGGGGAAAGCTATAAATAACTGGAAAGCTTCTAAAAATCAACCTTCGCTCACTTAGATGCCATTTTCATCAAAGGAAAGCTGATTTTCCAAAGCTATTAAAAAAAGAAAGCAGCAAAGTAAACGTCATTACTCAGTAGCTGCTAAACCAAGTGGTTCTCAAAGTAGGGTCCAGGGACCTCTGAGGGTTACACATCTGAGGTGACTCTATTTAGGGGGGTGTTTTATCAAAAGTGCTGCTGTATTACATCACAACGCTAACACACACACACACACACACACACACACACGCAAACATTAGCAACAGCAAAAAGACGGCACCTCAAAGAAGAAAACATATTCTTATTCGAACCAAAATTAATTCATTAAAAGCACAGTTTGAGAAGCTGAGTGCAAAATAAAGTCTCTCCTGTTTGAAATAAAGAACTGAGAGTAAACAAAGGAGTCACAGATGGCTGGCAGCCAGCCTCTGTGACTCTCTGTCGACGTGTGTGTGTTTACTGAAAGGCCTCTCATTTCACTCTCCAATTACAGGAGATTTTGTAAAAGTTATGGACCCCCCCAACACACACACACACACACACCAACACCACCCGTCTTCATCATCTATGCCCCGTCTTCATCCTCCTTCACACACACACACACACACACACACAGAGCCTCCTCCACCAATCTCATTCCTGACGCCAGGACATCAATTTTCGCAAGTCGCTGAAAATTACCATGCATGAATGCAAAAAAGGCTGATCAGGAGTAATTAACACGGCTTCATATGCAAATTTTATTAATGCAGAACTACAAAGTCATTATGCAAATTAGGGTTTCATCGAGCCTCTTGACAAATACTCCCAGCTCCAGCCATCGAGCAGCCGGGATGGATGACAAGTCTGCTCCTTCGGTTTAGACTGGAGGGATGCCTGTTTGTTTTAGTCTAGTTAGCGGATTAGCACTGGTTAGCGCTGGTGGCTAGCCGTGTTCACGTGTGTGCGTGCATACGTACTAGTCCGTGTGTGTAAACTGTGTGATTAGGGAAGTGGCTAATGGCTGCGCGGCAGAGTAATGAACCTGAGATCCAGGGTATGGAGGGATGGAGGGGGGGGTAAGATGATATGAATATGCATGATGCTCACTGGCTTTGATGATTAAAGACAATTTTAATATTTAAATGAGCGCATGCAAAGTGATTAACGTGGCAGAGAGAGGCGACGAGGCGAAAATCGCAAAAAGGGATTTTGAAAATGCTAAGAAGCACATGAGATGCCGACATGCTCAATTAATGGTAAAAACTCTCTCCCTCTCCCGTCTCTGCATGTCTCGCTACCCCGCTCTGCCTGTGTCTTTTCAAGCCTTCGTAGCTCAGCTGGTTTGCTGTAAGTGCCTGGTTTGCAGCCAGGATGCTGGATTTAGAGAGGAAAGGTGGAAGAAGGGAATGGAGAGAGGAGAGGAGGGAGAAAAGGATGAGCACAATCTCCCCATTCAAAGACACACAGAGCAAGTCTGATTCTACAAGAGGAGGAGGAGGAGTTGTGACGAAAAATAAACCTTCCAGTAGCTTCAAATGTCTCTGTTCTACCTGTCTGTCTTACATGACTTGTTAGATGGCTAGCTGGCAACGGTCAGTAAATACCATAGACATATAAAAGAGAACTCGATACAACGGCAGAGCTCATTCCTCTGAAAGTTTCAAGGCGCATGCAGCAAAATGAGTTGGACTTTGCAGTGTAGAATGTAGATGAAAATAGCCCAAAAAGCAAGCGCACTAACGGGACAACAAACACACCTGGCGTTCTGGCCACTCGTGCCAATACAATACCTGTACCGACGCCAAAACAACACCCTTTAAAATAAATATACAAAAGCTTTTTACCTGATTTAACAGAAGCAGCCGTACAAGAAAGTTATCTGAATAAAACTCCTAAAGATAAGTCACTGATCAAAGAATAAGGTAACAAGGTGAGATAGTTAGATAGTAGTTCCAGACCCAGTGCTCCAGACACATTTCAGTGAGTCACATGTTGTTATTTGATACAGAAGACGTAGCACGAGGGTGCGGCAGCAGCTCTGGAGTACTGAGAAGGTAAGTTTAAAGGAACACGATGTAAGAGAAAGGAATGTAACAAGTAATGACATGGAGTGTGCTCTGGAGCAATAAGTCAAATCATCTAATTACTTCTCCACCAAGTAAGTCATAAATTACATTTTTCAAGTGACTGTTCCAAGACTAAAACAGCAAGCGTAGTTTTCTCACTGCTCGATGTGTGTGTGTGTGTGTGTGTGTGTGTGTGTGTGTGTGTGTGTGTGTGTGTGTGTGTGTGTGTGTGTGTGTGTGTGTGTGTGTGTGTGTGTGTGTGTGTGTGTGTGTGTGTGTGAGCGTCCACATCCTTTCAGGCCGATTAAAAATGCATCATACTGTGTGTGAACACAGACGTACACAAACACACAAACTGAATCTAGCCAAAAGCGCACAGGATACAGAGGGCGAGCGAGGTAGAGACAGACAGGGAGAGAGAGAGAGCAGCGATACAAACCAAAGTAATTACCACTTCAAAAAGGCCGGCGCTCCATCCGAGAGGCCTCCCAGCTTTATTGAAACAACGCAAAAAAACATGAGCAGCGGGCACCGTAATGCCTCTAAAGTACAGGCTGTTATATCAGACACACACACACTCACACACACTCACACACACTCACACACTCACATAGACACTGTGCCGGAGCTCTTTGTTAAGTCTTTGTGCAGTTTCATTTGGAAGATAAATAAGCATATGCTAAATATTTTCGGGACACGCCACTGTGCTCAGACATTATTTATTGAAGATGTGTGTGTGTGTGTGTGTGTGTCCAAAGTGCATAATGTTCACATAAGATTCAAACATGCTCTCTTGCTTTTTATTTCATTGTGTGTGTGTGTGTGTTTTCTTTCTTACTCTGCGTATTGCACATCCTGTTTGAAATTATGCAAATTAATTCGTGTCTTTTTCCATCCAACAATCAACTTTAAGCTGTGTGTGAGTGTGTGTGTGTGTGTGTGTGTGTGTGTGTGTTCCTCTCCACTCCACCTAGACTTGGTTAAATGTCTGAATTAAACCCCAGTTGACAGGGCTTTAGCGGCTGCAGCGCACCGTGTCAGGTGGTGTTAGACACTCCTCGCTGATATGTGTGCGCTACGTGGATCTATGCGTGTGCCTGAAAGTAAAAATTATATTTTTACTTCTCTTTTCTCTAATTCAAACTGTCAGGGTCCCACCTCTGTGGACTTGTATCGAGCCTGACGGACAGTCACCTGGGAGTCTGGAGGGTGTGTGATCAGAGGGTTGTCCCCTCATGTCCCCTCATGTCCCCAGACCCAGAGACAGGAGGAGCAAAGGGGAACTGAACCCTGCTACCAGTAGACAACTGTGGTCTAAACTCTGTCATTTTACAGATAAAATGTTTAAATGTCTTATCATTCAACAGCTTCTGTTCCATGTGTGGTTTATTTAAGACCACTTGTTTGCTTTCGTGTATTTGGATTCATATTTGAGCATGAACTCAAATCAGAATGCATGGATGCTTTGTGTTTTTGGCTCAGAACAGAAGAACTGGTTTTGTGTTGAGGTAATGACAGCATGTCAGGCTAACCAGTGATTGGCCCCAGTGCACAACATGCACACTACACACACACACAGACAGACACACACACACCATCTTACTGTCACACCATCAAATAGAGATTGATATCAACAAACATATCACTCAGCAATCCTCACTGCATATGTATATGACACAGATACCAAAGACTATCATAACTATGTATTTAATTGAACAGTTAAATATATATATTTTATTCAGTTTGTTTAGGTTATGTAGAAAATGTCACTTTGTTATCGCTCATGATCATTTTACAAAAAAAGAAAAGAAAAGAAAAAGGAGGAGAGGAGGAGATGGGAGGAGGAGAGGATGGGAGGAGAGGAGGAGAGGAGGAGAGGAGGAGAAGAGGGTGAAATCAGCAGCTGGATGGAGGTCCAGGTCGAGGAGTGGAGGCTGTCTGCGTGCTCTTTTCCAGCAGACATTAGTGAGATGAAAGCTGCCTGAAGGCAGTGTGTGTGTTTGTGTCGAGGATGGTTCTGTCAGACGTTCTCCATGTTATGTTCCCTCCCGTGGTGACATACAGACACACAGTGGCCCACTGTAAACCTGCATGGCTAGCATTGACGTCCAGAAAACGGGATTACAAGTGAAGAGAATGCTGACTGATAAAAGAATAAAAATAAAAACAATACAACATGTACTTGTGTAGAATACGACAGCTTAACCCCTGACATCCTTTTGGTAAATGACATCGTTTGATCTCTCTCTCTGAAGGTTTAGTGACACCGTATCAGGGACAAACACTGATCTTCATCATTCACAGTATTTCAGTTCACAACATTTAATCACGTATAGGTGCTTTCACAGTGACTCTCAGAAACAAAATGGACTCTTCCTTAAACCGTCTCATGTGTGAATATGTGTATTCCCCTTCACGAGGAATAAAAGGAAGTGAAAAAGCTTGAGAATAGAGGAGTGAGAGCTCCTGGGAGCCAGTTACGAAGCGCCGTCACCAGTTGTGTTCTGAACTGATATTCCAACTCCCTCAACACTTTTCCCCTCCCTCCCTCCCTCCCTCCCTCCCTCCCTCTCTCCCTCCCTCCCTCTCTCTCCCTCCATCTCTCTATCTTCCTGCTCTCTCTATCTCCCCCCCCCCCTTGCAATGAAAGGCGTAGAAATCTATTGAAAGAAAAGCTCGGTCTGACTAACAAAGAAGAAAATTCCACCTGCCATATTTCCATCCCCTGTTGATTATGAGCAGGGCTGAGCGTGTTCTCACCAAATTAAACTCCGGCTCCATTAATGAACTCGTCTGTCCTCACCTTGTGTTAATAAGGTGCTAGTTGGCCATATTTCATGTGGAAATTGTGAAACACCGAGGGTAATTTTCAGCCATAAAATGTTATTGCAGCAATATAGTTTACAGTTGCTGCAGTGCACGTCCAATTGAGCCGCTAATATGTTTTGGCTTTTAATGTGAAAATGATTGCGCGTTCTATGAAGAGGAAATATTGTGCAATTACAATTTCAAACCTTCTATCGCTGCACATGTGGAGTTGATTTCATACGACGACTACAGTTAAATATCATGGCAAACATTTAAACACGGGGGGAACATACTCACGCACGTCAATTTGAATAATGCCGACCTAATAACGTGACCAATGCCAATCGATGAATGCTTGAGTGCAGCTCTGCAGACACTCTGGGATGGTGTTGGAGCTCTTTGCGTCCTCCCACTGCTCAGATTGTTAAGCATGGAAGGTAAAGCCAGAGCGCGCTTATAGACCTAAGCGGCGTGCTTTCAGAGGCTCAGGTGGCCGTGCTGTGTTCGGCAGCGCTTTGCGGCTGCTGTAGCAGAGTTGTAACAGCCTGGTGAAATATTGATGAAGTTCAGGCCCGAACACAGTGTTTTACAGCGCAAGCCAAACCGCAGACTGACACATTCAGAGGAGCTCTGTCCTGCTCCAACGCACTCGATGGGGAAACAGAGTCAGGAGTGTTACCTGCGACTGCATTTCCTCACATGCTCTTGAGTCGTGTTTTTTTGTCTAAATGTTCGGCAGATTTCATGCAAACTTTTGAAATGGTGTCGCAAAAAGAGCAAACCAGGATAAATGGAAACTGGACTGTACTTGTTTCTCTCTTTTCTAGTCCTACGACCACTCGAAGCGCTTTAACACTACATGTCAACATTCACACACGGATAGCAGGGGCTACCATGCAGGGTGCCACCTGCCCATCAGCACTAACGCACACATTCACACTCCAATTTGGCAATTTGGGGTTAAATGACTTGAGTGTCTTGCCCAAGGACACATCGACATGGACTAGCAGAGCCGGGTATCAAACCACCGATCTTCTGCTTGAAGGACGGCCCTGCTCTACCACTGAGCCCCATCTGTGATAGAGCGGTGCTGTCCCTAGAATGGACATGAATGGCTTCCAGACGTACAGCACAAACACTTCCAGCAGACGATCGGTCTTCAGGGCACTGGTCAGTGTTGGTTGAGCGGAAGATATGCCATGCATACATTTGTGTATTTAAGAATACAAATTAACAAATGTATTCATGTCCAAATGAAATTTTGGATATTTTAGAACATTGAAAGCAATTATACAGCGTATTTTGAATATTTTCTTAAAGCAATTCTTATCACATAATTCAACACCTAAGTTCTTTATCATCAACGTGTTCATTCCTCTTCATATCAAAAGAATAAATAATCATTTTACTTTTTTTATTATTGTTTCTACGCCAAATCTCCACATTCACAAAAATACTCATGACCAATCAATGCTATTATTAGTCGTAATCAGGTAGTTGCAGATGAAAATGTATTTACTTTATTTAGTTTATAGAGGAAATACTCCTCTTGAGCCATCTGGGATCAGTATACGTGTTGCTTTTACGTTAAGAGGGTTCACATAGAACACGGGGAAGAAGTACAACACCAACATAAGTCGTCCTGTGTTTGTTTGTTTCACAACATAACGTTTGTGTTTTAAGTTAACTTGGCAGCACAGATTTGATGTCACCTTTAAGTTATGAACGGTCTAAGATCTCCATTGTCATATCTAAACAGCCCTACTGACTTGCAATACGCCGCGTAGTTTTTAACTGCAACACATGTCAAACTAGAGTAATGCTCTCCTTCAATGTGCTTCCATCTTTGACGAGTTGACTGCTGAGTCATCTTAGCTCCTGCTGTGAGCTGCAGGGTTGTGGTTCTACAAGCAGTGACCCTACGAAGGCAGGCCAGCTGAGAGGAGTTCTAACGTCAGAGACTGGAATACTCTGCTCTTCACCTCTGGCTTTCTTTCAGCGTCTTGACTGCTTTGAGAGATAACTGCTCCCCCCCCCCAGCTGCTCTCCTGCTAAACTGCTTCTTTACCTCTCTGAATGGGGGAGGAACTGGCCTCCTTTTAATCCCTCTTTCTGTGTTTTTTTTTTCCTCCTTTGCTTATTTGAATTTTAATGAGCTTTTCACCTTTTTAAGCAGATGGATTAGGCTGGATTCCTCCATGGAAGTCGGGGTGAGTCTCTCTGTCACGTTTTTCACAAATTGTTTCAACTAGCCGAGTCCTTGAGTGGGTTTAGGGCGTTGAGTGGGAAATGTCCCTGTCTCTCCCCTCTTTCTGCTCACTCTCTCACTCTGTTGTCCTCTCCCTTTAATGAAATGAACTCTCTCTCTCCCTCTCTCTCTCTCTCTCTCTCCCTCTCTCTCTCTCTCCC
>NC_136649.1:5765607-5885176 GCF_949748355.1 Melanostigma gelatinosum | reverse complement strand
AAGAAAAACAGAAGAGACATGTCACATGACTGGCAAACTGGACTGGTGTTTGATTCTCACACTGTTTAGGAGGATTTATGGAAATGCTTAGAGCAAAAAAAGAAGCAGGTTTGAATTCCTTAGATGGGTGAGTGGGATATGACACTGATATGGGCCCGTGAGCAACACAGGGAAAGAGCTGCTTTTTCTGTTCATTTCACCTGGAATATTGTTTGACATCCAAAGATAAACGTGAAGCAGGATCCACCACTCTAATGCCTGTACGTGTGCAAGTGGCGTGTGTACCAGTAGCTCCTTTCTAACGGCTTCAGTATGATTGAAATTGCTTATCTGGTTTTCTATAGACGTCCAACAATTTTTAACACTTTAGTAACTTGTATTTAAATTAAAAGGCAGTGTATTATTTTCTGAGGGACAAAAGAAGACGAATTCAACAGTAAGTGAAGAGAAATTATCCTTTATCTGCTTCAGTGCTTCCCTAACATTTGATCTTTGAACAGAGCTGTGTCTCCGTGGAACCCTTCATTATAGGTCTATTCATCTTCCTTGGGAACCACTAATGTGTTCCGGGAATATTGTTATATTGAGTGTCGGTAGTCCATGCTAATTCTTTAGCATACTGTATGCTGGGTTATATAGAGCCCATGCACTGAGGTGTTGAATCTCAAGTTTGTCTTCAAAAAGCAGACTTTTCACTTCCTGCTGAAGAAGATCATCGACATCGTTCATCGTGACCACATTCACTGTCTTCTCTAAAATGAATACTAACTTCTGCCAATATAGGAGCAAATGACGACGACAGTACTTGGCAATTAGCCAATCAAATTGCAGTGGGGCGACAGACAATCTGCCCCATTTAGCATCAATTGTGTCCGGTTTCACTGCCAGGCTTTGGGCATGTGTATTGGTGTTTGCATGCACTCAGGGCGCTTGACATTGTGGGTGATGGGCTATCCCTACAAAGCCGCCACCCAAGCCGAGCACAGTTAAAACACCGTTTTAAAATGAGTATATCCACTGATCCTGAATGTAGAATAATGATATATAGCAGCAGCAGCGGGACAATTTTCTTGTCATGTAATACTATTGATTTCTAAGTTACTCATTACCATTAAAACCATATTTGTTCTGCTACCTGCTACCATCCGTTGGGCTTTTCCCCACTAAACCAAAATCCCCCAACGCCTCTGCAAATATATCATGCGTGTCATTGGTTCCTGACCTTTTTGGGTTGGAATGAAGCACACATAACAGGTTAGAGCTTTACTTTGGATCTGACAAGTTCAACCAAAGAGTACATTGTCCAATTTAAAAATAATATGTTAGGGAGGTAGAGAAAATACACAAAAATGTATAAAAATAATCATAATTTAAAAAACACAGTATCAAAATGTATAGATATTTTCTTTCTTATCCCTGTAATCATCTTCTGACCCCTCAGATTCATCATGGCCCCTGATGTGTGCTTTCAAACCCTTGTTTGGGAATTAGTCTTATGTAATAAAGTCCAGGTTATTAACTATGATTATAAAGTTATAGTAGTAATATAGGACATAAGTACAATATTTACTGCTAGATGTACCACAATTAAAATATTTTTAAAAAGGAGACAGAAAAATTACAGACTACAAATATATAGTTAACCAAGCTACACCACCAAGTGTGTGTGTGTGTGTGTGTGTGTGTGTGTGTGTGTGTGTGTGTGTGTGTGTGTGTGTGTGTGAGTGAGAGAAAGAGAGATGCCCGATATGTACCAACATGCCACAACTTGAGGGACATATACACACACACACACACACACACAGAGAAAGACATGTGTTGTGGAGATGCAATTGTAATACTGTACATATATCATCATAATACAACAATTGCAATGTTATGTTAATGTTGCGGAAATAAAGATTGTAATATTATTATGTAATTTATGTTTTGATGCTTTGGCAACACAATTGTTGATGAAACTTTCAGGCCAATAGAGCCACATTGACTGATTGATTGATTGATTGATTAATTGATTGATTGATTGATTGATTGATTAATTGATTGATTGATTGAAAAAGAGGCTCTGAGAGAAATGAAAGCTCTTCTTTTGGTTAAAGCTTTCTTTGCGAAAAAAATTGTTTTTGTTTTATTTTGCTACGGCTACAGGAAGCATGTGTGTGCGTGAGCAGGTGTACGATGCCTGAGATCTGTCAGCCCACATCCCCACACACCGACTGCACCGCTCCTTCTGCATGTGCTGCATGATTGCACTAGATGCATCGTGTGTCCTATCATGTTTGTATGTGCATGTGTACATCATTGGTACACACACACTGTAGTGTGCAGTGTGTGTGTGTGTGGGTGTGTGTGTGTGTGTGTGTGTGTGTGTGCGCGTGGCCTGCAGGCTGCAGCCATCTGTCCGCTATTGAAATGAACAGCCATGAACAGCAGAGTGTATTTCTCTAATAAACATTAGAGGGAATAAAACCAGTGAGCTGACCTGGAACAAACACAGTTACACTGACCCCTGCTCACTTGCACTATAATGTGATTTTCTTCTAAATAGACAGCCCAACCTCAAATACACAGCTGACTTCCTGTGTGTGTGAAGTCAACTAACATGGTCTGATTCTTTTTAAACCACAGAAATATTGTTATATTTAAACTCAAAGGCAGGTATGTATGCATTAATGTTTGTAGATATATTGTACATATAGGTATTTATGTTCACAGCCAGAGCCAGTTCCAGGGAATATTCAGAGACTGCGTCAAAAAGCTAAATGTGCATTTTGGTTGTGGTTTCTTCGCCCATAATTACTGCACACCGATGAGGGCGACAGTGTTTATGGTGTGTATGCAAATGACAGACGCAAAGGAAAACGCGTCACTTCGCCTGATTTACCTAATAAGGCTCGAGTGAGTCAGGCAAGAGCGCTAATAGGATTTCAGTTAAACCGAGTCGGAAGACGAACAAAGGAATCAAAGGAAATGGAACGTCTAAAAATGAACCGCTCAAAAATAACACACGCCATCTACAGTGTCTGCAGTAACGGTAGTGCAACAGGTATTCAAGGTGCTAAACTAACTATGGTGTTTGGCTCGTGTCAAGGCCGAAACGCCGCTGCTTTGAGTTCCTGTCGTCAAGGAGAAGTTTTCTCCGAGCAGGCAACCGTCTCCGGGGTTTTCGGCTCCCTCTATTCAGCGCCTATCACTGTGAATGTGCTGTTAATCCATCTACCCCCTTCAAGCGCTCTACACAACCCTCACAATATTCAAAGACACAAATGAGATAGCATATTAGCTGCAAGCTGCTTCTTAAATATTTGTTTCCCCCTCCCTTCAACAGATTGTTTTAATGACCCGTATCCTATTTTGACTGATGAAAGCCTGCAATCTTCTCCCAGAACAAGAACGCTTCTGCCAGTTAAGAATAAAAAGACTTGATGGAAACTTTAAAAACTAGACTTTACTGGTTTGTTTTTTTTACTGTTTCCTCAACCACACACAGCTACACATGCAAGGGCTGGAATCAAGATGCAATGCTTGTGGCTGAGATTGCACAGCGCACTCACGCACACAGATCAGAGTAGTCGCACACTCTCGGCATGGACACACACTTCACTGATTAGTCGCCCACTAAGCAATAGCCACACCTCCACATTTCTCCACACCCAAATACAGTTACTCCATATGCACACACACACACACACACAGCTCATCTGTCTAAACACCTTTGATCTGAAGGTCCGTTTTTTTGGGAAACATTACTTTTTAGAACTTGAATGCTGCACCGCAGTTATTCCCCAGTTTCCAATTGGCCGCTGAAATCATCCAAATGCTTCAAACAAAAGCAGATTCCAGAGTTGGTCATCGGTAGAAGTAATACTGCACACACTACTGCAGAGTGTGTACTCACACACAGCTTCACAATGTACCAGATGCATCCTGCATGACGGTGATATTAGGAGTTAGGGCTGGGCAATACATATATGGTCATTCGATCCACGGTGCTGATTTGAAAATGATGTACTGAGTCGTGTTCTTGGAGCATTATTGACTTGTTGAGAATTCAAAGTCATTCATTAATCTTGTTCATTTTTGGAGCCATTAGTCAGTATGTAGCAGTGTTGCCTTTTTTAATAATGAAGTGTAACTGCACAACTTTTACTGAAATGTGTTACCTTCTGGTGAATATAAGTAGCTTGTCTGGGAGAATGGCGTTGGTGTGCTAACCCTGTAATCGCAACATCCCCACTTCATTGTTGCACGTCGTCTCCTCGCTTTAACCTTATTTCCTGTCACCTCTCTACTGCCAACTATCAAAGTAAAGGAAATGTCAGTACTACTACGACTACTGCTACTACTACTACTACTACTACGACTACTGCTACTACTACTACTACGACTACTGCTACCACTACTACTACTACTACGACTACTGCTACTACTACGACTACTGCTACCACTACTACTACTACTACAGTAGCATTTATTCTACTAGAATAGAACATTTTGGTGATCTAGTAATTAAAAAATGTAATGCAGTAATGTTTGAGAATAAATGTTCCCCCGTTATGACTCACAGCCTATTTTCGGATTTGACCTGATTTCAAAGGAAAACCTGTTTACCGCTCTGGTCCGTCAGGATTACCGTGTCAAGCCAACCAGACGTGGATCTGATCAGAGGCAAATGTGAAAATCATTCTAAACGTTTGTTTCGGTGTAATTACGGTAGTAGTTGGACTCACATTTGACAATACAGAGAGTGGCAGAGAGTTCAGACTGGAGAAGTGAGCACAGAGCCACCCGCCTGAGAGGTGCAGTGTTAGGAATAAAGCGCTCCTCAGAATCGCAGCGCAAACGGCTCCAAACAGCAGAGCAACTGTGTAGTGCTTCACCCCCAATATAACAAACCTAGTATGAAATGACATTTTTCTACAGTATAACATATTTTATAATTTGGCTCAGGAATAAACATTTACAAATGAATAACAGTTTGTAATAGACTCATTTATCTACAGGTCTTTTGCAGAGTTAATATGCTTTCATTGCTGTTCAGAACAAAAGGTATTTTCAAAGCAGTTTACAAAATGTCATTAAACAAAAAAGAGAGTTGATATCTTCTAAAAAATTGACATAATTATTTGATTGGGAAACAAATACTCGAAACAGCAATAAAGCTAAATACACACAGAAACTGAAAAAACATTTAGTCCAATCAATTACAATAGGTAGAATCATAGAGTATGTCAATACACTCTCGTGTGCTCACACACACACACTCTCGTGCTGAATACTATAGATGTTAGTCAGCCACTGTTGTGAATTTAAAGGTGTAAATAAAAAGTGTGAGTGCAGTGACAGTAAAGTACAGTGTGCAGGTGTTGACAGTTAAGAGGTGAATGTGGTCTTTCAGTGCTGATGTCATCTGATTAACACACGCACACACACACACGTTTGCACTCAGCTACTCCTCTCATTGGCAGAGCCAGCGCTGCTCTGACAGCCTGAGAGCTCCCCCTAGCAGGAAGAGAGAGAGAGAGACATAGACACAGAGTGTGTGTGTGTGTGTGTGCGTGTGTATGTGTGTGTGTGTGTGTGCGTGCGTGCGTGCGTGCGTGCGTGCGTGCGTGCGTGCGTGCGTGTGTGTGTGCTTGCGTGTGCGGCTGCGGGGAGGGGGGGAGATGTGTGGCGTTGAAGGGTGAGCGTCGACAGACAGACAGCTCACCAAGCCTCAGCTGAGCAAACCAGCACTCTGGAATGCAGGCTATGCAGGGTGTGCGTGTGTGTGCGTGTGTGCAGGTGTGTGTGTGTGCGGGTGCGTGTGTGCGTGTGCCGGTGCGTGTGTGTGTGCTGTGGTATCAGTAGTGGGAGAGTGTGTACAGCTTGCTGATGAACAAAATGAGTTAAGGCATGCTCTTTGGGAACTGGAAACCCTCGTCCTGTGCACATCGTCTTCATTTACAAACACACACGCTCTAAAAAGTCACACTTTTTGTGTTGCATGTACAAAAATGGATTTGTTTTGTTCTTCTCAAAACCAGAAATAACAACAACTGGCATCTAAAGGACCATGTCATCCAAATGACCATAACACAAACATATTTTCTCACTTCGTGGTGCATACGATTGTATTTGTGGGTGGCCATGACATTAAAAAAAATACATTTAATATTTCAGGAGCAATGTGTCTTTGTAGAAACCATGTGCTGGTTATTCTGTATAATACACACATGGTGTCAATTTCTTTATTGGGACTATTCCTGAAGTTGCCACGAAGACTGTCGACAACAAGACAATATGTTCAGTTGATTTCAGTGAACCGACCCTCTCAAGGCAATGCAGTCTCTATACTATAGAGGACATTTATTAAAAATAACGTATGAAATGACCATTAGGCATATCATTATGTATTCATTACCATCAGCAGCAACACTTAATACGACTCATTTATGAAGAAGTTAGGAGTTACTCGGTTCTCTCTCTCTCTCGCTCTGTCTCAATGACAAAGACTTAGCCCCAGCAGGGTGCACGGCTATTTGACAAGCCAAAGGGAAACATGCATCTCAAGTGGGCGATTGCAATTACACGCAGCTCTCTCTCGCTCTCTCCTCATGTGTGTGTGTGTGTGTGTGTGTGCAAATGTCTGTGTGTGTGTGTGTGTGTGTGTGCCTGTGTGTGCGTGTGTTTGCGGCTACAATGGGAGCTCTCGTCCTGTTTGCGTCTCTTCACACTAAATCAGCCTCTCGGAGGAAAGCTGGGGTTATTTGCAGTGAATGAGAAGCAGACGGGCACGTCTGCACCTTCGGGTGTAAACTGTCTCGATGTGGTGATGCCAAAACCCACACCGAATCTGCCTGGGCAACAACAATATATAGCTCTCCACATGATTCACCTCTCGCTTCTTAATCTGTTCACACCACAAAGATGAACATAAAGAGAAGACGGTGAATAAGAGACTCCTTTTAAGCTTTGAGGCAACAGGGAAGTGTGCAAAATGGGGCTTCAATATCCCGTATATTTTATATGTTGCACGACAACTGAGGCCTTGCCAAAGTGCATTTAAAAATCAGCGATTTAACCTACAAGAAATCTGTCTCACCATTTTAAACAATTCTTATCGCTACCATAAGTCAAACAAGGACGAGGAACGCTTCCTCCCCCGTCCTTCCTTCTTGGAGAGCCTTTAATTAATACACAATGTCATATTTTGGACTGTGATGCATCATTTTGTGAAATCCAAATAAAAAAAAGTGTTTTCCGATGAAAACACAGGTCGGATTTTATGACCTGACCGCTTGAGAGGAATTATGAGGATTTTTGTGAGGGGATTTGCATCTGTGTGTGTGTGGGTTGATGTCCATGCGACCCCACGTACACACGCACACACTGTATGCATAGTGTGTGTGCATGTGTGTGTGTAGGTGTGTGTGTGCATGTACTCAAGCATGCTAAATTGGCGAGCATCTCTTACACATAAATTATGGAATGTAAAGAACCGTGCTGCAGCCTGAATGGTGATAAATCAGACAGACAGACAGGTCAGACCTACTCTGTGGACACAACTACTGCATTTTACACTTCACACACACTCATGAGCACACACACACACACACACACACCGTGAGCTGAGAACAGCTTACAATACAAACAGGAAGCTGATTTAGCCTCCATCTTCGCGCTCTCTCGTCTCTCCACATCTCGTGAACTGTTACCCGTCTGTCCAATCGTCTGTTTATCTGTTCTAATATGAACTGGGCTCTTTGCAGCGTGCACAATGTGACCCATTTCTGAAGGTAAGCGAGTACACGCTGCGGTCCTGCCTCACACAAGTCGTAGCTATGTTAAGCAATCGCATCTGCACTTGTCAGGAGATGATTTGGCGTGTAAGCCACACGCATGGTCTTTAGGCCGTGTGCCTCTGTGTAACGAGCGAGGGAGTTAGTGCAGCGCCATGAAGCCAGGCCTCACAGCAGCGGAGTGCAGCACACAGCCAGGCCCAAGACCTATAGGTGAGGACGCTCAGTGTGCTGAGTCTCTCCTGTAAATATGGCTGTTACATTATACGCACTGTGACACAGAAGTGCACCCTGATCCACTGGTGTGAAAGTGATCTCAGGCTTCACACGAGACAAGTCAGGAGAGAGGAGCAATGTTCACCAAACGTAACGTGATATTGAGCAGCATTTAAAAAGTGCTCACTCAACATTTCCTCCTCTGTGATTTAGACTCATTACTGCACATCGTGTAACTCAATGACTTTGTCTCACTAAGCGTCCCTTACTGCTGTTTACTTTCACTTCAACTTCTTTTAGCAATTAAAAGAGTCCTGCGTGAAGGTCTGCTGCGCCTGTCAGGACACAGCAGCCACATCTGCAGCTGAAAAACTGATCTGAGGCCAGAACAAATATTTCACAGCTGAGAAGTTTAGCTGCACAAATGTCAAAGCGCCAAAAGATGGAATGTTTGCGTTAAATAAGGAGGACGAGCGATGCGTTTCCTCTTTGAATCATTTGTGTAATTTAGGTTTGACACATGACATTAAAAAAAAGTTAGTTCTCTCATTCTAAAATATCTCATTTCTTTTCTGACGCCCTTTCCTTTCCAACAATAAACGCCTTAATGTCATATTAATACTCCTTAATTACTTGTAATAACGACTTCACTTCAACGCATTTTGCCCGTAAATGCCGTCACTTACTGCACTCTGCATAACAGTGCTTGTGGGCAAACCCTGGAATGTTTCGCTGTCCAGGCGTGCAGGGTATTAAATAATCCAAAGCGAGCATTAATATTACAAAGTAGAAGCTTTGCAGCCACGCAGCGTGAAAAAACATCGAACGGGACCAACTAATTCCAGTGAATACAGAGAGACTGGCACGAGGCAGTAATGTGTCCATCAAAGATGCAATGACCTGCAGAGACAGAGAATCAACTCGACGTGTTAAACCTGAGGCTCTCCGTGGCTTCGTTCAAGTGCGAGGAGAAGATCGTCGGTTGGATTTATTACATTTCATCAATTTCCTGCACGGCAGCATGGCACAATAATTCAGTTTAGTGGTTGTCTGCTATGTTCAAATAAATTATTGGCCGTTTTCTGGAAGCGAAATATGAAAATAATTTGTTGGAATTAAACACTCGAAAACATAACTGACTTATCTGTGTGTGTTCATGTAATATGGAAACGGAGCTGGTGTTTAAAATGCTCATCGGGGGGGGGGGGCGATATCTGCTTATGAAAGTGCGTAAAAAAGTATTTTATTTCTGATTTAAATTGATGGAGATGGAATTGTATTTTTCTTCCCGGTTGAAAATAAAGAGTTCTTTTCTCCTCGGTGACAGCGCTGGTTGTAATTCAATAGAAACTAAAGGCGGAATGATAAAGAAGTCATCTCTCTTTTAACTTAGCGCGGGTCTCCGACTCTCCGGTCCTTTCACGGGAGAAATCCAACACGCAACCACTGCCTTTTCCTCCCTTTCTGCTCGATGTGTAAATGTGATCTAATAATAGCAGGCTATTTATAGACGGTAATAATCAGTTCAGTAAATTTGGGCCTTTGTCTAATTTTGCCAGTAAACCATGAGAGGAGAGAACTGGCCTTCAGGACGCACTTTGACAAACTTTCTGCTCCAAGTCAGAAAATGAGTAAAAACGAATCCACTCAACTTCTTCAGGAGACCCTGCCTCTGTGCTGCGGACATGTGAATTTTTGCAAAGATACTTACGTGTTATTTCTCTCTGGGACAGGTGCTGCGGGTTCCCCTGCTTGCGTCGGGACATCGCCCTGGCATTTACACGAGCATTGCCCGGAGAGCGGCGCTGGAAGGGTCGGCTCTCCTCCTCCTGCTGCTCGTGTATACCGGCCACAAACTGGCCCCAAAAACCGTCTGCTCGCTGGCCACTCCAAACTGACCACTCTGCACTGGCCCCAAATGTGGCCCTTTGAATTGACCCCTGCACGATGGATCTCCCTCCAGCGAGCAGCGGCTCCTCCGCTCTGCGGTGACCGGCCGTGGCGCAGCGCTGGGCGGCCGGGTGGTCGGTCGGAGTTCAGTGCCAAAGTGGTGGCGCGCCTTCCTTCTGGTGGTGAGGGAGGGGGTAGTCCGGCTCTACCTTCCGACGCGTTCACACCATCTGTCAGAAAAGAGCGGAAAAAGGACGGAGTGTGTTGGAGTGGAGTGGAGGAGAGACGCGGCAAGACGCGGGAGGTCGGCGGTCACCTCCTGATGGACAGTCACTATCTGTGTCCACTCTCCGGCCACCCTGGACACAGCGCGTCCCTGTCCGGAGAAAGCAGGTGAAATGACGCAAATTGACGTCTAAAAGTGTGTAAAATAGGAATCCAATTTCCTTCTCGGTACTTCTCTGGGTGTCGCTAAGTGGTGGGCACTTCTTCTGCTGCACTGGCAGCGCCAGCCAGGCGGGCGGGTTAGACTTTAACTCTTTAAGTCAAAGCCCAGTGCTGGTTTGAGGACAGACTGCCACCCTCTTTTCTCTTTGTGCTCGCTGCAGTGTCCCGCATCCCCGGGCTGTGTGCGGCTCTGTGCGGCTCTGTGCGGCTCTCTGGCTTCTACAATGGGAGAAAACTCAAGTTCAAGTGCGGACGTGACGTTCAGTCTGTGGTGAGAAGGGAGAGTGGAGACTGAAGAGCACTGGGGGCGACTAGTGGTGGCTTTCACACACACACACACACACACACACACACACACACATTGCTCTCACACCCTCGCACACACTCGGGCGAGTGGCGCGCACGCAGCAGTGGTCAGAGCCGCTCAAGTCATCTCCTCCGGTGTCCCATCACGATTAGAATGGCATTTATTTCTGTTAAATTGTGACCTGAGGGGCTTCCGTACCTCATCCACAGGATGCTGGACACTTTGCACGAGCCTGCGTTCACATTTTAAAATGCGCGCAGGCTTGAAGTGTGCAATTATGCGCCGATCATTACACACTTTCCCCTTTTGCTAGCGTTCATAAAATGATCTGATTATTAAATATTGTTTAAACTCAACATTTAATTATCATTTGACCCTTTTAAACCACTTAGTTCCATGTGCGTGCACACACCTTTACCACAATAAAGGCCCGTCGTATAATACAATCTTTAATAATTCATTTACTCGTGTTGTTATTGAAATGCCTGAAACATAAATATTCATACATTATTTTATTATTTTGATTGATCAGATCTACATTTTTTTACAAGCTTACTATCGCCAACTGTAGGGATGTATGCTGATCATTCATATAGCTGGCGGTGTTATCACACTACATGTTCCCACTGATGCGTCGTGGTGGCCTAGATATGCGCACCACACATTCACCCATATTTCTTCACATCCAAATCATTGAACATTAAGGAGCTTGCAGTTTATGAATAGACACGGTTTGTTTTATCTTATTTATTAGAAAGTGGTATCAATATCAGAAAATAATTAACAATTTAGCTGTTGTGTTTTTAATAGGTCAGCTTTGTGACCTTATGGTGACATCAGGGCGAGTGGAAGATGATACAAATGAATTAGGATGAACAGTGATCACGAGTTAGAAAGATTTGTCATCGAGAGGGTTTCAAGAGAAAACTCTGCTATCAACACCATCAACTGTAGGTGCTGAAGCTACTGGTTGGCACAGTGTGTGTGTGTGTGTGTGTGTGTGTGTGTGTGTGTGTGTGTGTGTGTGTGTGTGTGTGTGTGTGTGTGTGTGTGTGTGTGTGTGTGTGTGTGTGTGTGTGTGTGTGTGTGTGTGTGTGTGTGTGTGTGTGCATGCCTTTACAGTAAGCATGCGTGTGTTAGTTGCTGGATGCATGCTGAAGATGGATAACAGGTTTGGTGGCAGAAAGCAGCGTCTCTGCATGCTGGCTGCCTCTGCAGCTGCACACACTGAAGAGAGGCAGATACAGAGATGTTCCTCCTCACGCGTCCCTTTGGGAGGGGAGGAGAGTCGAAAGCAAAAGTAAAATTTGGTGCCTTATAGAGAGTGTGTGTATGTTCGTGTGCAGACAGAAAGTGGGTGAGAGTGAATGTCTAAGTTGCATTTGCTGAACAGTGGCATCTCGATGATGAAACTCCACCTAGCTCAGATTTAGATGAGAGGAACATCAGAGTTTTTTAAAGCAGAGGTGTGAACTAGTGGCCAGTCAGACTTGACTAGAAACTGCTGCCAGCCCCTTCATCCCTACAGCGCAGCATCTGAGCTGGATTAGCTGCTATCACATTCCAAAAACACTCCTTGTTTTTGTTTTTTCCTTCTTCATCTGCATGTCTGCATCTCAACTTTGTCGCTCCATCTCTATCCACAACCCCATGGCTTACAGAAGAAAGGGGGGGGGGGTACAGGCCTCAGGGTTTCTTTTTTTTATCCCACTCTACCTCGCATCTAGACAAGCCTCTAGTTTGTTCCTGGGCCAGGTGTTGTCAGAGCGGCAGATCATCCGCAGGGAACGCTTTCCCCCATCCCTCATTCGCCCGGCTTTGTGTTTGGACTTCTCGCTGCTTTTCCTGCATCGCCTCGAGTATTGCCCGCTTCTCTCCTCCGTCCTTCTTCTCTCTTTCTTTCTATATATCTTCACGGGGGCTCATCTCCCAATAAGCCAAAAGCCTCTCCTTATTTCAGCAGTATACTGTAGGAGGACATAAATAGATTTCCCATGCTCATTTACAAGAAAAAGGAGAGGATGGCAGGTTCGTCCAAATGTCTTTGTCGCACGCACAACAGAACACCCACTTTCATTTGGGAGCGATACATGCAGCACTTTGTCACAATAACAGCCGACAGAGAGCATTATGTTGAAATGTAAATCATTGTCATTTTTAAGGCGCAACTCAGTGCCAGTGTTTGTTTGTTTTTCCATGAAGATATGGGATTAAAGCTGCTTTTGAGCGGCTTGGTGGACGGACGAAGGGACAGAAGAAGAAGCTGTCTTCATTGTCGCTCATATTCAATCCACACACACATTCAGGATTGCCTCGACACACTCATGTTCAGGATCGCACTGTTTCTGGTTGGTTGGATTCCTGCTTATGTTACAACTTGTAAATCATTTCTTATTGCAGCTTTGCTGTTTTTAAGATGTTATGTTGCCTTTTTGGACCGTTTTCATATCATCGCAGGCTCCTAAATCCTCCCTGTCATGGAATCATGAGTGTATTCTGTGCCAAGTGACACTCCAGGCCAACATCACCACCCGGATGTGCTCCTTGTCCTTGCAACCTGATTGGCTCATTAGTCAGATGGGCGACAGGTGCATCATTCCCACTTTCTTATTGGACATTTTTTTCGAAGGCGATTTCTCACTTAAAGGCCATCAGTGTGAGTTATGGCGGATGGCTCCCGGCATCCTGCTTTTGCCCTTCCTTCATTTGCATATATATATGCGGCTGTTTGTTTTTATGTTAATGCTAAATAAGCCTTTTTTTCTCCCCCCTCCTATCTCACATCGCCTCGGTTGGGCGGTTAAGTTTTAATTAGAGGGACGTGGAGGTGTCCTTTAGAGTTTTAAGATCACTTTCCCAACAACTGTTCACCACTAAACTGCTAATATTGATGTTTATGTGTTCAGATGCATTCTGGGAGATAAAGCCGGGTGTGGGGAGGAACAAATCTGCTCATTGAGTTCTCTGCTTTAGAGAAAAGCTACGATGGGAAAGCTACATTTAGTCTATTTTTACGCATAGCGAAGGCCTGGCTGTCAGCTAGAAACTAGTATTGTGGGGAGAGACGCATCTGATGAATGCCCTTTTAATCGAGCTGCTTTTATCAAATCCCATATGCTGATGAAGTACAATGCAGTTGGTATCTCCTGAAAATGAAGCAAGTATTTGTTTTTTGTCAAATCATGAAGAAAATGAGCTGAGGCAAAAAGGTTAGGTAATAGCACCTCGGGGTCCATTTAGTTTCTCTTTCATGGCTTTTGATCACATCAAATGATGTTCATCAGCAGGTGGAGTGTTGAAGCTTTTCTTATCAAAGTTCATTTTTGACCTTGACAACAGGATTTAGCAGCAAATGAAGATCATGCGATCGGGCGGAAAGCTCCAGAATGGACCTTGTGGTAAACGAAGACGATTTCTGCCCCGAGTCAAAGTATGTTTCAAACAGAATCACATGTGAAATGTATTTAAACTTTAAAACACTGCAGTGTTTAGCTGGTGTTTTAAGATGCATCCAAGTTAAAGAAAGCTTTACCAGGTCCTGTGTACCAATGAGCAGCTGACAAGTCCTCTTTAACAGCAACCATCAAGTCTTAATGTCAGCATAATCCATTAAAAGGGTGATTTTCTTTTTTTTATCCCGTCATCAGTAATGAAAACCAGATTAGAAAGGCAGGTGTTGATGTGATGAGCTCTGCGCTGCTCCCAGTTGAGTATGATGACCCTCTGTACTCAGACCTGCAATGCAACACCACCCTCTATTGGTTAGCCACTGCCACATGCAAAGAACAAGCCCCTCACTTTCACCGGGAGTCAGCTCCAGTGTGTGTGTGTGTGTGTGTGTGTGTGTGTATGCAGAGTAGTGGATTAGCAGACTTTTCTATTCTGGGTGTCCGAGCCTGTTTGAAAGTGTTACAGAGGATTGATCACTCAGTGTCTGCTCTGCTGTGTGTTATCTGCACACACACTGTTGCATGCTGAAAAGCCTACAGGGTGATTTCAGCACTTTACAGATCTGGTGTATGCTTCTCTTTGGGGCTTGCAATGGTTTATTAAAAATGGTATTCAGTGCGGCTCATTATTACAGGTTCTAAATGAAGTGTTAAGTGAATAAAACGCTGCTGTGATCGTCTCTGCATGGGTTGAAGAGCGAGCGTTTGAGGGCTAGCGGAGAAATGCAGAAGCCCTTAAGCACAATTATGGATATCAAAGTTGAAATTATTCCTTTTAAAGGGGAAATGCTAATCATAGATTTATTTAGAGCAAGTTAGCAGTAGCACTGCGCTCTCATTACCAACACACACACTCTCACACACAAACATGTGTGCACTCTCACTTCAGGACCTTTTACTCTCTCACACTCTCTCTTTTCCTTCCTCCTCTCTTTTCAAAGAGATTTATTTTCAGAATAATTAATTCCACCGCAATTAGAGCAGTGGTTAATATATATGTTGGTCATTATTCAGGGCCTAATAAGGCAGAGAGTGGAAACAAGAAAAGAGGATGCGTTCTCAACTCAAAGTGTAGCGTCCTAATTAGCTTTGCCTTCAATTAGAGGCTGTCGATGAGCAGACCAGCCCTGTGATACCTTCATGCTAGTTCTTATGCACTGAGAGAAACCAGGAGCCACACTCACAAAATGGTTTGAGCCTATAAGGCTGTAAAAAAGTGTTTTGAGACTTCAATTGTGAGGGAAAAAAGACCCGTGAAACAGTTCATGAGTTTGTTCTCAAGACATCAAATCTAAAAACATTTGTATAAGCAAAGGAAGCAAACTTGAATTTTGAATATTGTACAATCTTTATAAGCCAAACCAGTTTGTCTTCCTGCCATGTATTTGCAACGTGATCTCACAGAAATATGTGAAATGACCACTACCTCTTAACATTACATTACGTGTTCAATTTAACACGTCACACAATTGAGGTTTAAGCAATAAAACCACTTGGCTATAGGGTCAGGAAAGAAAAGACTATGAGTCGGGTTGTTACATAACTTCTTACATAGCGTGTCATTTAATACAAGTCAACATGGACTTTTCATACAGGACACAAACACCAGCCTCCTGGGTGAAAGTCGCTAATTCGACTATTCTATTCACCCTGACATCCTCCGTATGCAGACTAACACGTATGTCTGTTGAGGCCGGGCACTCTGCGTCTGCCGGCTGTGTATATTAGCAACGGTTTGCTAGCACATTAGCCAAAGCAACTTTATTAGGGTGTCATATATCAGTATGGTTTTTTTTCAGGATTAATTGATGCATTTTAAAGCTCTACCGCGTAAAAAGCCACCTCAAGTCATTTTCATTTTACTCACATCATAAACTAAACAAACCAAGTTTAACACATTGCGATTTGAGTTTTAGTTGTGAACAGTAAAACAAAGCAGCAGAAACACAAGAAAGAAAAGAAAAGAAGCGAATTGTCCAGGTGAGATGTTAAAAACCTGTCGAGGCTTCGAGGAGGAGTCTCACCTCAGTAAACATCTTGAGCATGAAGTACAAAGGACTTATAATCAACAAACAGCAAACAAACATGCACACATACAATCAACACATAGGGAGGTGTAACCGTTTGTTATGTCTCATATTATGTACATCACAGTTTGGCTGGAAAAATACGTTCCATGCCATCGCAAGCAAAGTAGGCTGATACAAAATGTTATGAATGAAGGTATAAGTTTGATATATATTATATATATATATTTATAAATTGATAGGATATTGAGCTGATTCAAGAGAGGGGCTGAGTGTTCAGTCCTGCCGCTAAATGTGGAAGTTCTGCAAAACCTTTTTTGTGTAATATGAAGCTAACGGAGGTGAGAGGGATGACTCCACAAATGATATTGCAGTATATGAGGTGAGGATACATCAAGCTACAATAAAGAGTTAAGAAACACTTTTGATTCACCAAACTTAACCAAGGATGCCACTAAATGTAGATATGTTATGACTCTTCCAGCTGAGACAATCATCATTTAGGACTCCAAAGAAACTAGTTCATGAGACTTGATTGTTGGGTTCTTTCCAATAAAGAGACAGGAGTTTGATTTACAGTATTTTTTGTCTTTTGATATAAACATGATCAAATTCGATTTTTTTGACATTGAGAGATTGTTTGTTTATTGGAACCATTTGAGAATTCTTCCTAAATCAGAGTAAGCGTTGGCCATAAGTACAGATGAATTAATAAATTGGTATCGGCAAAAAGTATTGGTATCAAGGAGGATGATGCTGCAGCCAGGTGAGTGATATAACAAAATATATACCCTAATACAACAATTATAAAGCAGCTCCAGAAGCTAAAAACACACTGTACATTGGTATGTTTCTGACATTAATAACAGCAGAAATGTGAAGATTGAATTGGAAGCTACATCAGACACACACAAGTCCACCCCTTCAAAACACACAGAACACAGAGGAGCCCTGTGATCGGCAGCGTTGCTGCAGGCTAAACCAGATCTGAAGTAGGTTGTCCACCTGGACCAGTTTATGAGCCGAAGACGACCGGCCACCGGCCACCAGACCAAACACAATTGTTGTGTCAAGAGAAAAATGGCAGCCAAGTATAAGTAAATCAGGTTAGCTTGGCAGCTGGACAGCAGGCCTACTTCCATCAGAGTCCCTGGAGGAATGGGGAGAGTGAGCAAACAAACGAGTGAGGGAATGCACGGCCCAGAACACACACACACACACACACCCACATGCAAACGTTGGCATCTGAAAGAGGAACGCAGCGCTGCCAAGCTCTGTATTCCCCACAATTAGCTCCTTCCTCAGACGCTCATCCTAAACCAGAGGTGGTGAGCCAAGTCCACGCTTTTGTTTTAAAGAAGCTCTCATGTTCTTTTTCTGTTCCATTGCTGACATGACTTTTGGCTGTCTCACCCCACACTTTCTCCTTTTGAGGAAAAAAAACACGAACACACTGACTGTTCAGGGCCACATCACACAAACAAGTCTCCTCCCACTTTCTGAGAGAGGAGGCTTAATGAGGTTGATTGATGGAAGATGATAGCAGGATATGATTTTGGCTGTCAAAGTGTTATTGCAGGCTATGAACAGGCACAAACTCAATATGTAAACTCACACAAGCTCGTTGTTTTGGTTTGCTTGTTGTCAGTAGATCACGTTGGAGCAAAAAAGAAGCACAATCTCACAAAGTTGACAGATTTTCAGGAGATAACTGAAATAAAATACCCTTCAGAATCTGTTTCGGTGAGGAAAGCAGCATAGTTTAAACCCTTGCACCTGCACTGCAAGATTTTGTAAAATAATGCACAACATAATGGCATTAATTTGTCAGTAATTGAGCAAAGCACGTAGTTTAACACTCACCACCCGGCACACAGCCATGAATAAGAGCTGAAGTAATCAATGCTGAAAAAAGGATATGTCAAAATGTTGGAAAACACACTCTCACACTCACACACACTCACACACACACATACAGACAGACATTCACTGGTTCAGCTGTTATCAGGCTGAACCGCGACTGACTCCTGAGCCAAGCCCATCCATCAATTCTCCCGCTCTTTCTGTCTCTCTCTCTCTCTCTCTCTCCCCCTTTTCTCGCCCTCTCAATTTTCAATGCAATTTGCTTTATTGGCATTAGTGTAACAAAAACAAGATTGCCCGAGTGTCAAGTAATAATGACATTAAAAAGAAAAAGGTCCAATTCATAAAATCAAGAAAGCTTCCTCTCTCTCTGTCTCCCTCTGAGTGCATGTCGGAGGATTTGATCATTTTCTTTCACTTGGACAAACCGAGATGCCGGCATGCGAGTAGGTTGTTCAGTAGGTGAAACTGTTGGCTATGATCGAGTGAAATCTCTTGGAATGTTTCTGTTTCGTGAAGAAAAAGTGAATCAGCTCCAGGAAAACTGAGTCGTGATCAAAATGATTCCCCTCAGCTGTCTCCTCACCTCAAACATGCCATGACGTTTGGAGGACAAGTGTACATGATCCTAAAAATGAGAGCAGAGGAGCTTAATCTAGTCTTTAAAGGAACTATATTTACAACATTCACAACATTAATATAGATGCAAGCAGCGGAAACGGCTTATAGTGATCATGGTTAAAGGGATCAACCATAAACATGGATCAAAAGCTTATGGCAAGCCAACTATGGAGCGTTACTGAAGAAGATAAAGTCCTCTCATCACTAAGTGATAAATTGAAATTATCCAAATTAATGTTTGGCCCAGACTGCTTTTTCTATTCCAATATTTGCTGATAACATTTGAAGGTCTTGATAAATTCACTCGTGGCAAAATACACTTTTTAACTACCAAAGCAAAAAGTGGGCCTTAATTTGCCCAACATCCAAAGCATGGAAGTATAGCAGCAAATAATTCGGTAGGTGAGTAGAGAGCAAATTTCATGCCCCAGTATTTCTCTAATGAATGGATTAAATTAACAATGAACACTTGGTTAGTTATAAGAAAACAACAAACCCTTTTTAATTATACATCCAGAGCATTCAAAATAGCAGCTATTCTAGAATTCCTAGTAGAATAGACAGCGGCTTCAGATAATGGGCCGATAAAGGGCAAACGATTGTGGATGAGTGAAACTTTGAAACCATATGAACATCTTGATAAATCATTTGGCTTGTCAATGGATGTCTTTAGATTTATTTTAAACGTGACACATGTACAGACACGTGCAGACTGGGAGCAGATAAACTACTATCTAAAAAGGATCTTTATGATGACGATGGAGGGAGATATGAAAAGGAACCTGAGAGCCCACTTATACAAAAGGCTTCAAGAGAGCACTCGGGAAACAAAACAGAAATAGTATTTGAATGTTGGTATCATTGATGAAATGGGAAGTGGGGGGAAAAACGTGCCCTGATGGTCACCAGCTAACAATCAGCCCTACCTGGAGAGAGTTTAAATGACAAACTACAATGAGAATATTGAAGACTCCTCTTGTGTTAGCGAGACACAGCAACACGTCAGAAGCTGGAGAGAATGTGGGACGATTGGCGACCATAACCAAATTGTATTAATATTGGAGACACATTGAGGTGGAGATCTGCTTCCTGAGCCAGCCGTCTAGTGACACACCACAGCCTAGAGACACCAACAACCAATCACATTGTGCTGTTGAAGATGATTACAGTGTTAGGGAGCATGCCACCGGCCCACCAAAGGAGGGAAAGGTTCAAAGCATATATTTGATGGGAGGTATAACAGCCAACATCCAATTAAAGGACTGATGTTGGAAATAATAGTTACCAAGACTGATTAAAGAAACAACTTCTCCATAATCTCAGTAGAGGGGATCAGGATAAAGGGGTGTCTCTATGAACAGAACCCAAATATTATTGAACCTTTGTTTTATGATCTCTGGATCATGTCTGTATGTTCACTTCTATATGACAGCATATGGAAATAAAGGTAAAAAACAAAACCTTTAGAATCATTGCTATACAAATGCTGTTTAAATATTTTGCTTATAGTAATCAAGTAGTGTGCTTACAGTGTTCATTTGGGGTCTTTTCCTACAAACAGCTTACATACAAGGAGAAAGAAACAAAAACAAGGAGAAAGAGCTGCGAGTGATGGAAAGAGAAAACAAATGTGCACGGGGGAAGCACTTGTGGTTGAAGCCGCCAATGAAAAAGTGGAATCCACCTTTGAAACAGCTGCAGGCTTTTTAAACAGCCAATAAAACTCAAAGCTGTCTGTTTGAGTACTTTAAAGTCAAGTAACAAACATACAAATGTCAATTAAATGGTAATCTTCAGATGAATTAATAACCATCTGCTAGTGATCAATTCAACCCGGACAGACGTGATCACAGTTGTACGTTGCACCTGCTATGTAAAGATACAGTGAGTAAAGACGGAAGTCACACTTCCTCTGTGTGTGTTGTAATCCCAGATGTTCTGTGCTTTATTTTGGTAGTCGTGGCGTGCCTGGCGTGCATGCGAGTCCCTCCCTTTGAAACTGTTGGCCCCCCTCGTTTATTTCTCCATCCCTCAGAGTTCATGTCCCACTGGTAGCTAATCGCCGCTGCTCTGCACTGCAGCAGGCTTTTGCGTGAATGCAGACTCGTATGGCGGTTACTGCCCATAACGCTGTCACGGAAGCTAGGTCGCCCCGATGAGTGAGAGCTATCGTCCATTAACACTGTTGTTAGCGCTGTTGGCAGTATTTGAGCAGCCAGCACTACTAGCCACCGCCATTTCAGGCTCAGCCTCTGCGTTTGAGGGCTGAAAATGTCCGCTCGACAGAGGCAGTAGATATTGGGATTGTCACCGCCCAACATGTCACGCTAGCCCACTGACCAATCAAGCCGCACGTTAATGCTGACCTACTTGTAGGCCAGCTAGAAGCTCTGACACGTCAAAGAATACGCCCAACATGTCAAACTAACAATCTGATTGGTGGAACCCTATGACAATCAACAATATCGTCCCCATGTACTGCAAAGGGATTCACTTGTAATTCTGAAGGCCTCCGGGCAGATTCTTTTCCTTAGAGACAGCATAGGGGAGAAATCTGATTGGATAAAAGCTCTACTTAAAAGAAGCAGCGCTGGAAGCAGAGCAACAGAGGAAGACAGTAGCTGTGCAATGAGAAAATAAGATAATAATAACAAAACATATTTACAATGCATGTAGTGTATTTATGAATAATAATTTAATTATAAAATAGCTATAACTTTGTGATTCTGTCTAGGCCAGCGGAGAAGGCCTTGCTGGCCCTGACGGCCCACCACTGTTAGAATGATACACAGAGATGAGATCACACAGAACTCAGAGGTGGAAACTAGGAGAACAAGAAGAACATGATCACTTGGAAAGTCTGCTGAGTCAGCAGGGTACGCAGAAAGATCTGGCTGAAAGCAACACATTTGAAAAAAAACAACAACAATAGTTAGTGTTTGATTATGAAGAGGACACGGTGATGGATGATGGTGTTCAGAATGATCAGTCAAAAGAAAAAGTACAGAATTAAGCCTCAATATTTAAAAGAAGGACAAAAATGGTATCAGAGGAAAATACAACAAAGGGGAGCGAGAGTGAAGTGACTGGAAACAGATGTAGATGTAGAAAGTGGTTATTCCTTCACCAGAGCTTTCTCATCCACAAAGACAAGACAATGCAGCTCGAGATAGAAACCATCAGGAACCACATGTGACGCTGAGGCCTCTTCATCCAACCCAGCAGCACTACACCTGGACTCACTCCAAAGGAAACCCATTCTCTTTGGCCTTCTAGGCAAAGTTGTTCAATACATCCAGTTGCATTAGTTGTCCTCCGTGCTTATATTCTGTTGTTTACATTTGACTTAGTTTATGGGTTAGTTTTAAGCCCATGTTGTACGTTTTCCTAAACCTCGTGTTTTTGTTTGTATTCACTGCTTTTGCTACTGACCGTGGCTCGCCGGGTTAAGCGGGTCGTCTGGGAACCGGAAGATGAACGGTTCGATCCCTGACTGGGACGTGTCACGTGTCGAAGTGTACCTGAGCAATACACTGAACCCCCGGCTCCCCGGGTGCCGATCAATGGCAGCCCACTGCCTATATACAGGGATGGGTCAAATGCAGTAGTTCCATTTTGTGTATGTGTAAAAAATGTATATGACAATAAAAATGGTTTCTTCTTTCTTCTTCTACTGCGACCGTAGTGGCGTGTCATAGAGTGACACACTGGGCTTCCCGGAAAGGAGATGCCAAGGCTCAGGACACAGCGTCAGTGTGTGACGAGTTGGAATGACAATGTGATGCGGAGAGCAGCGAGTTCAGAGCTCTCTTTCTGTGTCTCTCTCTCTCGCAATTCAAATCAATTCAAATAAGCTGTATTGGCATGAATGTTCAGGTTACGTTATTTCTGAAGCTAAATTGCGTATTGTTGAACAATTACGTTTTACACAAGAAAACAAATTAGTTCATCACAAGATTACAAATACACTTTATTTTACAGATACACAGAACACAGTCACAAACATTTACTGCAGAGTTCGTAGCACCTCTTATCTATGGAAACATATTTTGCAGCTCGTATTTTTCTCCCCACATACATACACCGTTTCTGAAGATTGGGGAGACGGATGAACGCAGCACATATATTATTTATATTTAGCAAACTTTTCTTTAATCCTCATATTTATCACAGTACAGTAAGAAATATGATCTCATGATATCATATGTATTATTCTCCCTCTCTCAGTGGGTTTATAGAGTATGTGTTCTTGGTAAACTGTCCTCCGCTGCCCTCTTCTGGTCGCTCTGTCCTCATGTGGAACACAGCAAGCTCCTCACTCTGCTCCTGTAGTTCCTCATCTTGACTTTCCTGTTCTTTACGTCCTATGGTGCCACAGGGTTTGGTGTCACTTTGTGATGGTTAGTGATCATAATGATACCTTTCTGCTGATGCTACGTGATCTCTCTTTCTGATTATGTCCTGTTATTGTGATTCATATTAATATTCAATTCAATGTTATTTTTGTTGTATCGGTAATCTGTAGTAATACTGTTTTTGTCCTGAGTTTCATTTCATACTTTCATACTGATACTATGTCTTGATATTCTATATTTAAATATTGTTTCACATATTCTTATATCATGCCTTTGTTCTTTGAGTGGAGTAGTCTTGTCACAATCATTTGTTGTTGCTCAGTTGGACCTGTCTGGTGTGTCTATTCTCTCTCTGTTCTTCTGTAGGGGCACGTAAAGTGCACAAACAAACTAACACCAAGGAGTTCTACATGGTGGTGGGCTCGGTTCTCCCCCATTGTGTCACATGCATCGCAGACCTGACCATACACTCTCCAGAGGGGGATCTGACGTCCTAAACCCGTATTCAGCACTTTCTTCCACATTCAATACAAAACAAAGCAAGAACAAAAACATATAGTTTTATAGCAATGCATTAAACACAATGTGAAAACCATGTTAAGTGTGAAAGGTGTTTCCGGTACCAACAGCATTACAGAGCTTTATAGTGACACTGTTAGAGACTAGCTGGTGAACAGAGTGGAGCATTTAGCAGCGAGAGAGACGGTGGAGACCAAAAACAGAGATAATAGAGAGTGGATCTCATACTTATATTCATCAGGTGGACACAAACACCACATTAAATGATTGATCATGTTGCTCTGTACCTGCTGGTTCTGAAAATAAGCAACTGTTCCAACCGGTTCATCATATCAACTTCAAAGGTGATGATATGAGAAACGCGTGTTCATACTTGTTTCTGCTGCATTTATAGCAGGATATGTAAAAAAAAAAAGACTCTGCTTGGAGTAATAATCTGTCTATTATTGATTTTCCTCTAAAAAGTTACCTTGTTGTTAAAGTTACGGTTGCTCTTTCATTGAAAAAAAACACAATCTGATTGAGCACATGTTTTTCATTTCAAAAGTTAACATCTGGACTTAAGTTGTTTCCTTCTCTACCAAAAATGAAATGAAAGGTGAGCTTCAGCAGGTGCCAAAGATAAACCCTGCACAGACATCAGTGAAGCTCAAACATGACAATGGAGTTAAAATAAGCAATCCACATGTTTGACTCTGAGGAGGCTGGAGCCCACCCCAGATGCACCGAGGACAGACCACCTCACTATCACAGTGCCCAAAAGTATAATGTCAATATGTTCTTTATTACAGTGATGAAATAAGAGTATATAACCAAGTGAAATGGGGGAGAAGAGTAGGAGAAAGGAAAAGAAGTTGAACAAAGAAGGAGACAATCATTCATCATGAATGTGAAGGCGTCACGGCTCTGCAAGTCTTCTGATCTAAGAGCTTAGACAGTCAGGTATATAAGGAAGGAACATAATGCCCTCTATTATTTCAGAGTGGACACTTTCTTTTTCACCACCCCTTACTTTCTCCTCCATCCTTCCGTCTTCTTTCCATCTCTTCATTCTTCTCCACTCTTAGATATTTGGCCTGACAGTCAGGCTACTGGGCAGGAGAGCCCACTGTGCCAAAAGCCATCATGTCACACACACTCTGTCCACCTGAGCAGCCAGGGCCACAACCACAGTAATCATGGATGTGGTCAGAGGAAGCACACACACACACAGGTCTGGAGGATTCTGGGTCAGGGCTGGGAGGTCTGATGAAGATAAGGTGGGACACAGACACTGGGCCTCTTCACCGCTCACTGGTCAGCACACCGCGCTGCCTGTATGTGTGTGTGTGAGGGGATCAGGTCTGAGCTGAGCTGATTTTGTCGTCTCAATGCCCTCTCAGCAGCATCTCCTGACAGGCCATCACACCATAACCAGGAGAAGGACAAGAGAGGATGTGGGGGGTGGAAAGTAGCAGGTTGAAGGAAAGGGAAGTCACTCTGTGGATGGTCTGGTAATAAACTGTCAATGATGTTCAGAAGAGATGCAAGTTCTTCTGGCGTGAGTCTAGCCCCACTATTTATTTTTCTTCTTTTCTTTGATAATAGTGTGAGCTTCATGAGGGATGATATAATTCTGCATGCATCTTAAAAAATGATCTTTTTATGATGATTGGGCAGGTTAGCGCTCCTGGTTTAAGGGATAGTTCGGAGGTTTTGAAGTGCGGTTGTATGAGTTTCCATAGAGCGTGTATTAACTACAGCAGAAGGCTGTCGGCACAAAACCTGCCGTCAGACAGGGAGCAGAACAGAAAGTTAAACTGACCTATGCGAAACATAACTTTATTTAAAACGCACCTTTCTCAAAAGAGATGCAGCTAAAAGTGCTTCACAAAGAAAAAGAGAAATGCAACACATTCAAGCAAGGGCAGATAGAACATAAAAATACAGGAGATAAATAGCTGAAATATATGAGTGAAAGTTAAAAAAAAAACCATTATTTGAGAATCAGTAAAAAAAAAAAAACATAATAAGTATGACATCAATTGTAAGCCAAAATAAATAAATAGGTTTTCAGATGCTGGTTAAAAATGTTCACAGAGCCTGCATCTCATAGTTTTTGGTTGGGTATTCCATACTTTTGGAGCCCAGTTTTTAAAAGCTGTGCTGCGTATTTACTTGTGTGTGTAATTGTGTGTTTTTAAAAACCCAGCAGCAGGAGATGTGCAAGCTCTGCAGGCTGGTCCCAAACAGTTAAGAGCTTTCAAAAATAAAGTAAAAGAACCTTACGATCTCTTTGAAATGTGTTGTGAGCCAATAGAGTGTAGCTAAAACTGGGGTGATGTGTTAAAAGTGTAGCAGCACAGTTCTTTACATCTTGGCTGTTTGGGAGAATCTATTTCTATTCCTCTGACAGCAGTGAGGGCAGGTACAGCGCTTGCAAACTTCTATTCAAATGTGGGGGTTTTTGGATGCTAGCCTACTTATTTCCTCCCACTTTAAATAAATCCTTAAACTAACTGAAACAAAGCTTTTCAATAATTCATAGTCCAATCTTGACATGTAGTTACTTTACTTGGATGTCTTACGTTTAAAGCTGGATTCAGGACGTGGTTCACCGAGCATAGAATCAAAAGACCGGGAAACAGCGATCATGGCTTTGTCCAAAGTGAAATATAATTCTACTAAATCTGTGCCGTAAAATAACACATTGTCATTTTATACCTTTTTGTTTGTGTCTGGCTTCAACACATTATTTCGGGAGCTCGTACTTCAAACAGAGCCAGGCTGTTTCCCGTTGCTTCCAGCCTGTATGCTAAGATAACCCAGAGAAATGAGGCTGATATCAATTTAAGCTTTTGGAAAGAAAGCAAATGAGTGTATTTCCAAAAATGTTGATCTGTTCCTTTAAATGGAAATTGGCCCATTCGATCCCTTTACTATACAGTTGATCCATATGACTTTAATGAACAGAAATTTGAAATGTGTACCAGATTGCTTTCGTCGCAGTCCCTCCCGTGACACCTGCAGTCTGGTGTTTTTATATTTTTCAACCTTTTAGTACGAGTGTTTGTGTTTTGGTTTTGTCTGCCTGGTCGTCTCACTTTCCCCTTTCTCTCCATCTACATCTGCACACCTGGCAATCATCTGGAATCAGGCCGCCAGGCAATAGCAGCCAAGCTCTGCGGGACATTATGGACGGCCTTCGTGAGCTCTCGGGGAATGTGTCCAGGATTCAGGGCCAGATAAACTTGCCTGCTAGTTTTAAACCTAGCCCACCGACGGCTGTTTCTCCTCCCACGCCTAAACGTTGCAATGGAAATCTGGGATTATGTTGATCTTTTTTAATTCAATGTGAACTTGTTTTTTACAAGGTCCTATTCTACCAATGGTGCAAGGATAGCTTTTCTCATTGGTCTTCTCCAAGTAAGTATCCTGGCTTGGGCGACAGCGTTGTGGGAGAAGCAGTCCTTGTTAACCATGTCACACTCTCCTTTCAACTCGGAGATGCGTAAGGTGTTTGACAATGCTTCTTGAGACTTTTATTCTCTCCGCAAGGTTCCGCACAGTGTTGATGAATATGCCATTGAGTTCTGTACAGTGTCAGCAGAGAGTGGATGCAATGAGGAGTGCTAACGCTTCCAGAGAGCCACTGGTGTCACAGACTCCACTTGAAGGCAAGCCGATGCAAATGGGCCGCTTTTGGCTCGGCTCGGAGGAAAGCTGACGCTGCTTCACCAGTAATAGCGGTTTGTACTGTGGCCAGCCGGGGCAGTTAAACGAGCAAGCTCGTCAGAAGAGGGGCGGATTCCAATGAGCCACGCAGCCTACCTATTGGCTCCTTGGCCTCAGACCCATCTGCATGTAAAAGTGCTGTTACTGCCTGTAAAGTTCAGTCAACTGAAGCAGTTGGAGCAGATACTATTTTTTTGGGATGCCGTTGTTGTTGAGGGGTTAGGTCCTTCGACTGTAAGCCTTTATTAGATTAGAATCCAATGCCCTGTACAGCCTCGACCGCTCCTTATGTCAGGAAACATTCTGGGCCATCCATGGCTCATGAAACATGGCTCAAGACGCTCGTCTATTTGCTTAACGTTACCTGTCTAGCCTAGCAGATAGTTTGTTTGCCTTTCTGCAGTTTTTTTTATTTGTACAGTTAAGAGCCTTCAAAAGTTTTTTTTATTAATTATTGCTCCTGAGGATGTGTGTATTTGTGTAAATGTTAGTTCGTCGCCTTGCATGGTAGCCCCTGTGATCAGTGTATGAATGGGTGTGAATGACATGTGGTGCTCAAGCACTTTGAGAGGTCAGAAGACTAGAAAGGCACTATACAGGTACCATTACTATATATCTATATGTACACAGACTACATGACAAGGAGGAGTGCTCCTGCACAGCAGGTCCATCATGCAGACAGTCAACGCCTGCCACATGTAAAACAAGGACACCACCTTTGTGTGTGCATGTGTGAATGACTCAGATGTCCTCCAGTGCAGACACAATTTGTTAAGGGTATTAGCGATCAAGTAAGTGATTGATCTACATGTCAGGTGACTAAGTGGTGCTTCTGTCCACACCTCAGGTCAATTAAGAAATGTGTGTGTGTGTGCGTGTGTGTGCGTGTGTGTGCGCGTGTGTGTGTGTGTGTTTGAGTGAGAGAGGGAAAGAGAGAAGTGATTAAGGAGAAGAAAGATTGAGAAGGAAAGCCATGACCATTAAAAAGGAGAAAGAGAAGGATGTGTTTGACATTCGCACTCCCAACTTGTCAAAAACTATGACCCTTGGTCAGCGGCCCAATACGTTTCATGACACACTATGTACCCCTCTAGTATCACTTTTGTTGACTGGACTCTATGAGTAAAACTCCTCCGATCACGAGCACACATTCGCCCACTGACAATTTGCATAAGGGTAGCTGGCCAGTTAGGACGTGCCTACCCAAATACGTGTGGACCCTGCCTGCATCCTTTTTCTCGTCAGCGAACGGCACTGACTGCTCACCTCCAACGAGTCTCCTCTTCAGGAACCTTGTCAGTGGCCATCCTATGCCGGCCTCATCACCTGGACTGATCGTTACAGCATCCGCTTCCAATGCCTTGACGCAGAGAGTTGTGTTCGAGCGACCGGACAGGGAGATGCTGGTATATCTTGAAAAGATTTCAACTTTGGTGCGCGTTCTCTCCTTTTTGGAGTGTTTGATGGCTAGAAGTCTGTCTCGTGCCACTGTTTAATAAGTGTAGGCAACAGCCAATTCTTCCTGCCACCAGGGTTTTGGCGACAGAGCGGTCTTTGGTCACCTTCTTGTAAAGGGGCTCTTACAGGGGTCAGGTGATGCCTACCTCTAGGGACGGTTGTGCAATCCCTCACAAACTGGGTTGAGCGCATGCCTTTTGCTTTCTCATTGTTTGTCACCACTGTAATATTTGTAGACACTTTCATTACATGTCCTTTCTTTCCATAGAATAGGTAATGTATTCCACGTATATTTAGAACCTATTTGGTCTTGCTGAACTGACATTAAACTTCAGTGAAAAAGCAGAGAGGGGAGGCAAACGTGCGAGAGCCCACGGGTCGGGTTTATGCTTGTTCGGCCTCAGCTAAGAGAGTGTGTGAACTACCCGCCTTGTTGGTGTACCGCAGTTGTTTGTTGCTTCGTGGTGACTGCAGCAGGGCTGCTCTCAGACCAAATACCTCCTTGTTTCCATAGAGTTTTTCAGGTTGAGGGTTATGACTCTCTCCAGTTCAGTTGCGTACTACCAGGGTAGGCTGGGGCCCCCTACGTCTGTGAGGGGTGGGCTACATCGACGAACCTTTAGCCGGTCAGGATCAGTGTGTTTGGGTTGATGTGATGTTGCTGCAGGGGGTGTATTCATAGGGCTCCACCGATACTAATAGAGTCCAATAGAGAGCGGAGCATGTGTGAGGTTAAATGAAGAGTTGCGATATTGTAACCCTGGTTCCATAACAACAGGTGGAGCCCTCTACTCAGGGGGCCCTGCTGCTTCTACTCCAGTCGCTGAAGAGGGTGTAGGATATGGACGTCGGTGAGTGCTGCATTATATATTGTAGGGCCGGCACGTAGGCACATCCTGATTGACCGACGACGCTTATGCTAAATTTCCGTGGGCAAATGTGTGCTTGTGACTAGAGGAGGGTATTACTCATAGAGCCTAGTAGAGGGCTCCGCCTGTGCTCATAGAACTAGGGTTACAATATCATAACCTGTATTACACGCATAGTCTTTCTTCAAAATAAACTTTGTTAAGGCTTAGTTTTTAATTTTACTTACGCGAATTAAATACTTGTTTAGGAAAAGCTCTTGGTTTGGATTAAAATAAATGTTTGTTTTGTAAAATAAGTATGCTTGTTACAAAAGTGGCGTTAGGTGGGCTGCCTAACTTACATAAGAAAAGGGTAAAGTAAGTCAACTTTGACATTTCACGTGACATCAACAGCCAGCCCATTGTCATTCCCAGAGCCTCAAATACAAACACTTTCCCACACCCCTTTGTGTCCGACACGGACGTACAAGGCACTCGTTAGCGTGTGTGTGTGTGAGAAGCACGGGCTTTCACGTCACTGTAATGGAAAAAGCATCCGTGTCATTTTTGTGCTTTTGGGCTATACAAATAAATTGAAATGAATTGAATAAAACATATTGTATTGCCTTGATTATACTGCCATTGTGCTTTGCGTGCTTACTCATCACTCACTATACTTAACCGGCACTTGGCCGGTATGGGGCACAAGTAATAACACAGCTGAGAGCATCTTCTACCAACACACTTTTCGAAAATATTTCAAACTGCATGACCACTGATCTTTTACAAATTGTAAACACATCCCTTCTCTCAGGTGTCTTCCCACAAGCCATAAAAACTGCAGTTATTAAACCTCTCCTAAAGAAGGTTAGTTTAGACTCCGCAACGATGAAAAATTATAGGCCAATATCAAACCTCCCATTTTTAAGTAAAATAATTGAAAAAGCGGTTTTCCAACAGCTGACCAACTTCTTGACCGTAAATAACTGCTTTGATGTTTTCCAGTCAGGCTTTCGACAGCACCACAGTACTGAAACTGCTCTTGTTAATGTTTTCAATGACATCCACTTAAACATAGACAATGGCAGAAGTTCAGTCTTAGTGTTACTGGATCTCAGTGCTGCATTCGACACGGTCGACCATGCCATACTCCTAGAAAGACTAAACATCTGGGTGGGACTCTCTGGCACAGCACTTAACTGGTTTGAATCCTACTTGAAGGACCGAGAATACTTTGTGTCTGTAGCTGATTACACATCAGAGCTGACTAAAATGACATGTGGTGTTCCCCAAGGTTCAATACTGGGGCCTCTTCTGTTCAACATCTACATGCTTCCACTAGCTCAGATTATGGAAAACTACAAAGTGTGTTATCATAATTTTGCAGACGACACACAAATCTACATAACTATGTCACCAGGGGACTATAATCCCATACAAGGGCTGGGTAACTGCATTGAACAAATCAACAACTGGATGTGCCAGAATTTTCTTCAATTAAACAAAGATAAAACAGAAGTAATTGTTTTTGGTACCAATGACGAACAATTGAAAATCACCGCTCAGCTTCAGTCACTGATGTTAAAACCCACAAACCAAGCCAGAAATCTAGGTGTAGTTATGGATTCAGACCTCAACCTGAACAGCCATATCAAGACAATTACAAAATCAGCCTACTATCACCTGAAGAATATATCAAGGATTAGAGGACTTATGTCTCAACAGGATTTGGAAAAACTTGTCCATGCATTTATCTTCAGCAGACTGGACTACTGTAACGGTGTGTTTACAGGTCTCTGTAAAAAGTCCGTCAGAAAGCTGCAGCTGATTCAGAATGCTGCAGCTCGAGTCCTCACTAAGACCAGGAGGGTGGATCACATCACCCAAGTTCTGATGTCTTTGCACTGGCTTCCTGTCCAACAAAGAATTGACTTTAAAATCCTGCTGTTGGTTTACAAAGCACTGAATGGTGTAAGAAATTTGAGTAAAAAACTGTAGTTAGTAGATATAATAAAAGTGTTTAATAATTCATAATTAATAATTCATAGTTAGTCATAATCATAAGGGTTTTGAGAATGCATAATTAAGATAAACATAAGCATAAACATACATGCAGAAGCATGAAACTTCTGCCAAGTGCAGAAGTATAACTTTTATTTTGAAGGATTATTATAGAAGGGTTTAAAACGTAACTGACAATCATTGAATGGGTTAGCTGCTCAGGAGAGACAGATGTGAAGACAGGCGTTTGCTGAGCTGAGGGTGGGTAGCCAATAGAAATTGAGATAGACGGAAGGGAGGAGTCGTGAATTAATATGTGGGTGGGTGAGAAGCGTTTTTTCTGCCTCTTTGTTTTGTGAATCTGCTGGACGGCTGTGTCCTGAGACCAGAGGTAGTTTTTTTCCAAATGGGGTTTTATTGTTTTAATATGTCATAGGAGTGTACACTCCAATGTATAACTGTAATCGTGCTTACATCAGTGGAATTAAATTCCTTATAATTGTAAACCAGTTTTGGTTGCATTATTGGTGCAGCGTGTCGACGGCACAAGCCGGCAGCATGGCTCCGGCCTCCCCTTTGTTATGAGGTAAAAATACTATCTTAACAAATTTGGCACCCCAGATGGAGACTTCCTTACCGGCCTCGCTGCGTGGGCTGAAGGCTGCACTGGTCAAACACACTTCCTGGGCCCATCATATCGGTAGGCAGAGCCGTTTCATGAAATCTGTGAGTTAGTTTTGTAAGAACTTTAGAGGAAGTGTCTTTGGCTAGCGTTGCTAACAGCTAGCTCTGAGGTGCCGGTGAGGACGTTCCCCGGAGGAGGCCTCGTTCCACTGAGGTAAGCTATGATTTGCAGTCTGAAGTATACTAGCAGGGTGAGCAGAGGGGACTAGTTCAGTGAATACTGAGATTCAGAGCGTTTGGTAAACTGCGAGGACTGGGAGCGCTGAATCGATAAGCGTTGATGGGCGGCAGCCCTGATAGGCCGAACTGCGTGTTCTTTGGGAGTGGCGGACCAACACTGCTCGGTATAGGTAAGAGCCCGATGTCCGCGGATTACCTCGCCGGCCTTACCTAGAGTTTGAGTTTTGGATGGTGTGGTTCAAAATGGAATAAAGACACTGACAAGAAGGAGCTGGTGAGCCAGGACAGCTTCGGTAGCTTTGGAAGCAACCAGGCACTGCTGCCGGGAATCGAGTCTGCAAAAGGTAAGATTGCCGCGGGGTGCTGGGAGGCTTTTGAATGCAAGATATTAAAGGACGTTCGGGTGGGTAAAAGATAAATAAGTCCGGTAACAATTGTGTCTTGTCATGTGCGTGGTTGCCGTGTTGGCGATACGATTGTGAGAACACACTGGGTGAAAGGTTATATACGACGATCGTAGGGTCTGGTTAAACCAGAGGGTTTAAGGAAAAAAACCGGACGATAAGTCCGATAATACGTGTGACTAGTCTGTGTTTTAGCAGCGTGGAAATACGTTTAAAATGATGACTAAATAAGTCCAATAATACGTGTGACTAGTCTGTGTTTTAGCAGCGTGGAAATACGTTTAAAATGATTGATATTGCATGACCGCGCTGTGAGGAGCTAACGCTAGCTACGTGTAGCTCCGGCGTTGCGGTACTCTGTATGTAAAATAAGTGCTTATAAAATAAAATAACGGCTGGATTGAGAGAGGAGACAGAAGGCGTATGAGTGAAAATAAAGTGTGGGATTTTGGTGAAACTTGTGTGTGCGTACGCTTTATCAGAAGCTCCGTTTTTTCGTTAGCATTGCGGATAGCATATCTGTAAAAAAAAGCCGGTTTCATGACAACTTCCGGTTTGGCGCAGAACAACTTCCGGTTCGGCGCAGACGGCAAGGCAAGTTTATTTGTATAGCACATTTCAAGGTGCTTCACATAAAACCATTGGAGGCATCAAAACATAAGGCAAAAGAAAAGGAGATTTAAAAACAATTAAACAGAAGAAGGAGTAACTGCTAGTTAATGATAATAATAATATTAAACCTAGTGTTTTGAATCTGTCATTACATTAGTACTAAAAGAGGCTGACATCTGGTGACTTAGAGAGACAATCACAGCATAGTTCTATGCCACCCAGTGGCTTCCTAGATAAATTACACAAAACAGTCTTAGAAATTCATTGTCTATGACCTTTGTGCTTACATCCTGACTTTAGTTTTAATTAAGCATTATAACTTTAGTTGTTGACTTTGGTTTTAGTCCAGCATTTTAACAAAGATTAATGGTTTCAGTTGTGTTTCTTCAATTCTTGAACTTAATTGTGACTCATTACTGTGCAGACCAGAGTGTAAGTGCAGTTCAACAGTTTGACTTACATTGGTATTTCTGATTGAATATCTTTGAACACAGTTATTGATTTTTAAAGTTGAATTTAATATTTAATTGATTAATTATTCATTGTTTTTTAATTTCATTTTACTTCCAATTTTAAACCTTTCGAATTCTGATTTGGAACTGGATTGTGATTGTGATTCTGATTTAGATGTTGAGTTTGATTTCGGAATTCCAGCTTCAATTTTGGATTCGAGATTCCTTCACATATCCAGTATTGACTAATTTTGGTACATTTACTAATTTACACAGTTCCTAAGAATCAATTTTGACACGGACGGCGCAACATATCTGAGAGATCGTTGACCTCTCTTACACTACAGACGTATGCTAACATTTACTGCTGAACTTTTGGCAGTTCTGTGTTTGTTTTAGTCAAGGTGCGTGGGTGAGTGGGTCCAGATCTGGGAAGTGGAGCAGCGGATCCCAGTTTTGGAGTCAGCGGCCACACGCCATACAGCACAGAGGGTGAGTTGACTTTGATTCATGTGATGACAAGCATGCACATTTAATACACACATTTGAATACTCCTAGGCTGCATAATGTTTACATTAAAGAAGCAGAGTAAGGAAGTAGGAGCACTGGTAAGAAGACTAAAATGTGAAGTAAGAGAAGTAGAATGCATCAGAAAAGATTTGCAACAGCAGATAGAGGAAAGACGAGCAGAAAGTAAAGAAGACGAGGATATAAAGAGCATGCAGCGGCGGCTGCTGAAACTTCAAATAGCGGCGGCTGACAGAGAAATAAGTAGAAAACATCTGGCCAAGAAACAGATGGCCGTAGCCAAGGCTCAGGCCTCACAACAGCCCCAATATCCAGCTGCACCCCCGACCTCATACCAACCAAATCCAGCAGTACCAGCCCACACAGTGGTGTACTACCAACCTCCACCACATTATAGAGGCAGAGGACGTGCACGAGCATCTAACAGAGGGAGAGGTAACTACAGAGGAGGTTATGAAAGACCTGTAGGTAGAGGGAAGTGCTACGTATGTGGGAGAGAGGGTCATTGGGTAAGAGATTGCCCACATAAAAGGAGAGGAAGACAGATCAGTGCAGCACCACAACATGCTCCGTTCCCACCACAACATCAGCAGCACCTACGACCAGGTCCAGCTGGACCTCCTCCCATGAGACATCAACAGATGCCCATGCTGTCACCAGGACCATGGGGGAGTTCACTGTATAGGCAAGATACATAGATGGTTGCCATGTGATCCCTTACAGCAGAGATATCGAGGTGAAGGGGGGATATGGTAAGGTGTCAAACATTTATGGTAAGGTGTCAAACATTTTTTGTAGATCCACATTTAGAATCGTTTTCAGTAAAGGTGCTACTCACAAATTTTGAGATTTAATAACGTCATGATAAACCACAACTAGACTTGCTAACTCTAGAAAGTGAGAAATATACGGGAGCTCTAACTAACATGAGCCGAGTGTTGTTTTCTCAGGTGACAAACGCAGAAGCAGCAGCTGACGAAAGGAAGCAGGCTGATGTGTCACCAGGCAGTCTGGTGTGGATAAAAGTCCACAAACGCAGGTGGAGTGAACCAAGGTGAAAGGTAAAATGGAGCTACTTGACACCACCTCACTCACTGTGCAGCAGCGAAGGTAACGAGTGTGACACTCGCAGAGACAGGAGTGAACATCAGACAGGAAAATTTGAAGCCAAAGACACCTCAAAAGAGGGGTTAGACAGTACTGAAGATGATGTTTTCCCCACAGTTTAAGCGAGGGCGTCCTGTAGGAGACTCTAGGGTCAGTGGGTTATGGAAGTCTGTAATTATTTTATTCCTGAGTTCAGTAGCTTCCCTCTTAGTATGTGGAATTAACCACAGACAGGAACCAGATCACATGCATGACTACATCAGGATTCGACATTTAGCCTCAGTAGCTAATCAAACCGATCTTAGACCACGTAGAGAGGCTTCTCTGACGACACTCACCTATGAAAATGTAACTCTCACTCTTATGTTCAAAGAAGGTACAACATCAACGGTCCAGTTCGACTTCTGTGAAGAAGTTTCCAGTCCCAAGTATGAACACGCCTGCGGGTGGATGACCAAAACCGTGTGCATCATAACTGACGAGTGTGGGCCTGCCACACAAAAGTATGGGAAGCTGTTATCATATTATGCCTGTGATGTGTACAAAGGGGGTGGGTAGATGTAATCCTTTAAGACTTACCTAAATTGACTGACTGAGGACTTTACGTAATACAGGGAAAGGCTACTGATAGTCCTGCCCCACAAGGGCTCATTAGGATTATTGTTAAGCCTGTAAAAAGACCAGGTTCGACATACGACTGACGCAGAGAATGAGGTAAGGGGTGGAAACCGGAATGGCAGATGGGAATTTATGGTGGGTACAATATACGGCTTCAAGCCAGTAGTACAGATTGTATTGTGTGTTTAGGATCTAGACCCCTAGCAACACCAGTTCCTTCAAGATTCAGACTCCTAAGTCCTGAATTAGTTGTATTTTAACTCTGTTTACTGATGACACTTTGCCCCTCCAACACACTTGTCAGAGGCTGCACTGGCATTACCCACCTGTAGAATATAATACCCCACCTCTGTTCAAGGTTTCAGAGGGTCCATTTGATTGTATAGCCTCAGATACAGCTATGGGGCCCAATGTAGGCAGTATTATTGAAGCAAATTGTAGCAACAGTCACAACGCTAGCGACTATCTATATAACAGTGTGTTAAGACAGACAGCACCTAGAGCTGATTTATGGTGATGGTGTGGAGGAAGAACCATACATCCAATCCTGCCTAAAGATTGGACAGGTGCGTTGGTGCAACTTATATTGTCATTCTATATCTTGCCTGTCACTGATGCAACTTATGGAGAACTCATCTCTCCACGCCCACATGCTAACAGAAGATCCAAAAGAGATGCCGGTGGCCCGAAGGGGGCCTTTGATGACCAAGTGTACATAAGATGTCATAAGACTGCCAAGGGGGGTGTCTAATGACTTTCAAGCCAGAAATCAAATAGCAGCAGATTTAGAATCTGTTTTCTCTCAGAGGGTGATGATTAATAAAAATGTCGATTGGATCAACTACATTTACTATAACCAACAGCGTTTAGTAAACTTCACCAGAGATGCCATATCAGGACTGCATGCACAGCTGGCGAAGACTAGTTTAATGACCTTGCAGAACAGAATGGCATTAGATATGATTTAGCAGAGAAAAGTGGCGTGTGCCAGATGTTTGGGTCTGCGTGCTGTACTTTCATTCCAAATAACACAGCTCCTGATGGATCGGTGACCAGGGCTCTGGAGGGACTGACAGCACTCAGCCAAGAGCTAGCAGACAACTCTGGTGTCACGAATCCATTCACCGACTGGTTGGGAAGTATGCTTAGCCAGTGAAAACATACATTTTTGGCAATCGTAATTATTCTGTGTGCTGTCATCATAAGCCTCCGAGTTGTCTGTGGATGGGGGTTCCCTTGCATCCGTGGACCTCTACAGGGGTTTGTTGCTTCACCGATGAGCCAGACACCAGTCCAGGCAACCAGTTATGTGACGAGGATGAGGACGAATTGGAGCTTCTGATGGCCACAGTCTAGATGAGGCCACCAGAGGGACTTCACGAGCGGTTCCTGACCATCCAGATGGACTTCTAAAACATCCAGTGAGATGTTGGAAGTTTGGAAAATAGACGGATTGTTTTGGATGAGTATTTGGAGATTAAATTTTTTGTTTAATTGGGTTATAAAGGGATATTAGGGTGTAAAAGATTAAGAAATGTAATTTTGTCACGTGTAAAAGAACAGTCAAGGCTTCTCAGTATGTGTTCTCTAGCCTACAGGCTGTATCCTGATCCTGCCAGCCCCAAGACGTGGAAGGCAGTGACTTCCAACGCACTCTATCTTGAAACGAACTGAACAGAAATACTTGAAATGATATCTGTGTGCATGCATTCTTTGCCTCGGTTTAGATAGATAGGGAGCCTTTCCCTGGATTGAGTAGGGGGGAGGTCTCCAGGGACATTTGAAAAACTAACTACATTTGAGTAGCTAACTCACAGTGAACTGTGAGTTAGGGGGGAATTGTAAGAAATTTGAGTAAAAAACTGTAGTTAGTAGATATAATAAAAGTGTTTAATAATTCATAATTAATAATTCATAGTTAGTCATAATCATAAGGGTTTTGAGAATGCATAATTAAGATAAACATAAGCATAAACATACATGCAGAAGCATGAAACTTCTGCCAAGTGCAGAAGTATAACTTTTATTTTGAAGGATTATTATAGAAGGGTTTAAAACGTAACTGACAATCATTGAATGGGTTAGCTGCTCAGGAGAGACAGATGTGAAGACAGGCGTTTGCTGAGCTGAGGGTGGGTAGCCAATAGAAATTGAGATAGACGGAAGGGAGGAGTCGTGAATTAATATGTGGGTGGGTGAGAAGCGTTTTTTCTGCCTCTTTGTTTTGTGAATCTGCTGGACGGCTGTGTCCTGAGACCAGAGGTAGTTTTTTTCCAAATGGGGTTTTATTGTTTTAATATGTCATAGGAGTGTACACTCCAATGTATAACTGTAATCGTGCTTACATCAGTGGAATTAAATTCCTTATAATTGTAAACCAGTTTTGGTTGCATTATTGGTGCAGCGTGTCGACGGCACAAGCCGGCAGCATGGCTCCGGCCTCCCCTTTGTTATGAGGTAAAAATACTATCTTAACAATGGTTTAGGGCCAAAATACATCTCTGATCTGCTGCTACCTTACGAACCATCCCGACCCCTCAGGTCGTCTGGGACCGGTCTACTATCTGTTCCCAGAGTCAGAACTAAACATGGAGAAGCAGCGTTCAGTTTTTCTGCTCCACATATCTGGAACAAAGTCCCAGAAATCTGCAGGTCTGCTGAGACCCTCAGCTCATTTAAATCAAGATTGAAGACTTTTCTGTTTGCTGCTGCCTTTAATTGAACCACATTCAATGATTATATTAATCAATTTCCTGCATTTCTGCATTTTACTTCTGAATTTTATTTCTTACACTGTTTCTTTAATTGTTTTTAAATCTCCTTTTCTTTTGCCTTATGTTTTGATGCTTTTAATGGTTTTATGTGAAGCACTTTGAATTACCTTGTTGTTGAAATGTGCTATACAAATAAACTTGCCTTGCCTTCTTCCCCCCCCCCCCCCCATCATCTTCTTTGGAACTACAGACACAGCTGACTGCATCTCCGCCACTCAGCCGCTGCTCTGCCTCTGCTTTTTGGACACAAACATTTATTCCGTGCCGCACTTTCGCAAGCCTTTTGTGGGGAAAATATTGAAGCCTAAATAAACGCTTCAAGTTGCTGTTACGCCTGTGAGACACGCCTGCACAGAGCTCGTGCAGGTAGACGGGGGTTCGTCAGTAGTGGGCTGTATTCATTCAATCAGCATTGGCCGCTGCAGTCACCTGGCAGAGAACCTGCACCTCGTCCCTGTTCTCCATGTTGAGAAATGATCCTAGAAAGGGTTAACCCCCCCCCCCCCCCCCCCCCACACACACACACACACACACTTCTGACTCCCCTCCTCCTTTTCTTCTCTCCTCCTCCTCCTCCAGTTTGGCTGCCCCCGACTCTGCTCCCCCCTACACACATACACCCCACCCATCCTCCATCTCCCCACATCCATTTGCAAATGATATGGCTTGTCTGCATATTGTCAGATGCAGCCGGCCCGGTCATTCATCACCTGTAGGCGACTCCCAGCGTCCTCCACACTTAATTGTTCCCTCTCTGACCTGCAGAGTAGAGAATGTTGTTTCCTCTCCCTAAGATTGAGAAGGAAAGAAAGAACGAAAGAATGAAAGAAATACCTGGCTGTTACATTTAAATTAGATGGATAGGGCAACAATGCTGGTCTCTCTTTTCTCTTTCCATTTCTGTGATTCCCTCTTTTTTCCTCTCTCCATCTTTTCTGTGTTTCTAGGTCAGATTACAAGCAGAGAGAAGAAGAAAGGAAAGGACAACGAAAGGATACAAGTCAAAGAGAGGAGGCAAGACATGAGATCCACTTTCATGACTCGTAAAAGCCTGAGAGCCGGTGTGTGGGTGGGGGATGGGGGGCATTTAGGCGGACCACATGCGCGCGCACGCACGCACGCACGCACGCACGCACGCACGCACGCACGCACGCACGCACACACACACACACACGCACACACACACAAACACACACACGATGTATGCTCCCTTATCAGCATTATATTTGCATCTGGGTTGAGCATGTGTCCATTTGTCTTTCTTCTCTCCATCATCCAATGTGATCAAAATCTAATTTGGAAGTGAGTCGTTTCCCTAAATGTCAGTATTTTGGCGGTGACACTTTACAGTCTTTGCACACGCTTATATGCATAATGCCACTAAAATTATAAAAGAAAATTTAAATCTTTTCGAAACTTAATCAACAACCCAAGATGAAATCCCTTTGAAGGTGTCGACTGAGCTCACTGTGACCTCTGACCCTACACAGCCACTCTGCTGCCGTGCTCCCTGGTTGCAGTCGGCTAACGGGTGATTCAAAATGAAATGGCGCCTGCGGAGGTGGAAGCGCAGATTCAGCCCGATTTAGGTGCTGGGACGCAGCACTGCAGCGCATGTGTCAGTGAACGACTGTACCAGCCTTCCAAATCCACCAGGAGGCTGCTCCTCACCTCTTGAAAGGGCTGGTTTTCAATTAGGATTTAGGTGTCAGATTTAGATTCGATTTTGCTAAAAGGTTTCAGCAAATACAGGATTAGGGTCGGGGGTTTAGGACTAAATGATATCAAGCCGAGCCTTCAATTTCAAGATAGTTTCTTCAAAATTTAAAGATAGTTCAGGGTGAGGGTTCAGATGTCGATTAGGTGGAAAGGTTCAGGATTAAATGAGTTCAAAATGATGATTAGAAACAGAGCAACGTTTAAAGATGCCTTGGCTGTAAATAATAATAATAATAACTTTAATTTATATAGCGCCTTTCAGGGGACCCAAGGCCGCTTTACAAGAGTAACAGTTAGACAAACAGTCAGAAAAACAGAACAAGTAAACTAGGGGCCGAAAGCCTTGGCGAACAGATGGGACTTGAGGGCCCTTTTGAAGGCGTCCAGAGTGGAGATGTTGCGGATCACCGCAGGGAGAGAGTTCCAGAGGGTGGGGGCTGCCACACTGAAAGCTCTGTCCCCGAAGGTTCGCAGTTTGGTGCGGGTGGTGGCAAGCAGGCCAGAGTCTGAAGACCGCAGGTTCCGGGGAGGGGCATGTGGGCGGAGGAGGTCCGATAGGTACTGGGGGGCATGGGCATGGAGGGACTTGTAGGTGAGGAGGAGGATCTTGTATGAGATGCGGGACTTGACCGGGAGCCAGTGGAGGTTGAAGAAACAAAGTTTTGGTTACGTAAAGCAAATTGCAAAAGATGTTGAGTGGCCAGTTACAGCTGCATGTTTAAGGACCTCTTGTCCTTTCGCAAAACGTTCATTCTTTACACATGACATCCATCACACTTCTGTCCATCCTGATAGAGGGAATTTTAGGCATTTTGCATGTCATCTTTTGCTGCTTTTCACGTTATCACAGATAATAGTTAATCATCAAACATCCCTTTCTTTCCCCAGCAACCTTGCTTTACCTCCGAGTGCTGCTGCTGGTGTACATTTATTTTGTTTAAATGTTAAAACCAGTTTGTTCAGGGAGAAGAAGGCCGTGCTCGTCCTCCTCCAGTCTTCATCTTTATTCACTCCATCTTCTCTGCCAGTCATCCTTTGTCCTCTCATTCCTCATTTCCTTTGTGATGAAGACCTCTCACGCCAGACCAGAAACACATCCATCCACCCCCCTCTTTAATAATAAATAGATACTTCCATTATGAGCTGCTTAGGGAGTTGGCACATAGTCAGTCATGCTATGGAGGACGGGGGACAGCTAGGGGCTGGGGAAGTCACGCTGACGTGATGGTGCCACCAGATTTATAAAACGCAGATACCTTTTATGCAAGTTAAGTAAACCGTGAGAATGTTGGTGAGATTGGTGAATTTGGGTGTCTAAGAAAAGGTCAGGCAGCTTTCAACTGATGGGCGGAATATGACCAGAACAGCATCACCTGTCAGAGTCCAAGAACAGAGGATGTCCTAACATGTCTTCTTTCTTCTGGCTGAGAGACTTCTTAACTCATCCTCCACATATAATAAGAGGGGTTTTTGTGTATTTTTCTCATGCAGCAAAAATGAGACTATAATCTGAAGTGTGTTGTGCAACCATCTGTTGTATGACAAAACTTTGTAACCCTGTACAGATTGTAGAGCCCTCTCAAGCTAATTTGTGATATTGGGCTTTACAAATGAATATAATTGATATTGATTGATGAAAAGTAAAACTGGGTAGTTTAAGTAAGCTGTGCTCTGGATTCAGCTGTTGCTAACTTTATTTCTCCAGCTATTAAAATAGCATTAGTGCCTCTGAAAGAACAGGAGGGCTTAAAAGACAGAAGATGCATCTGTACATGCTGATGAGACACAAAGCTGCTCCGATACCGTCTGTGTGCATGTAGAAGGACCTTCACGTATCAGTCTTCATTCGCTATCAGCTCCTTACCTGCCTGCTAATAACATTGATGAAGTTTCCAAGATTGACAGGTTTGTGTTCAGAACATAGAGACTTGATTCTTGAAATATATACACCATACTCTTAAAAATGTGCCTTATCTAAAAGTCTGACTTTCTGATATTAAAAGAAAATAATGGAACATTGTGAGGAAAGTCACAATATTCTACTTCGAAGCATGGTTATGTATTTTTCTCAAAACACAGTATAACTCCTTTTATATATATATATGACACTGAAAATCTTTTTTCCTCAAAATATTTGGAGAAAACAGTGGCTCAAAAACCTAATCTGAAACATTAAATAATTGCTTAAAAATACATGTGACGAAACAAAGTGGCTTTTGCAACGTACTAGAATAAGTAACCTAAACAATAAGCATTGGTCCTAATGCAGTTAACGAGCAGATGGCAGAAAGCAAGATAACAATGCATCCGTCTATCACCTCCAACCTCACGCTCGCTCTCTTAAAGCGTAAGAGCTCTACGCTGACTCCTCCACCGCCCAGCGTGACAACGGTAAACACTTTGGCGCCGTCCCACAATGAGATGGGCCGCTGACATTGGATATTAATATGGATGGCAGTTTATAATTCATTGGGCGGGATTACTTGGGAGTGCTGGTCCCAGGCCTGCTCCCAGCACTGACTAACGATACCGGACATTCCTCGCTCTCCACTGCCCACCCCAATGCCCATTATTATAATATATTCAAGGATTAAAGGGGTTTTATCTTAGAGAGCCATGCATTATGAACGGGGCATTTCAAAATGTAATTGCCCCGAATTAAATGATTCAAGATAATGTTTCTTTTATAAATTGGTAATAGGGCCAGGGGGCAAAGAAGGGGAAAATACATTAAATAAACCTTTTTCACCGCAACAAAAGGAGAAAGGAGAGGAATAATAGAAGGCCGATGACCTCGTGTCTGCAGGAGGATATGGTTTAAAAACAACATTAAACACAAGAGGAGAGAAGTGAGATGAAGTTTAATCTCCGACAGCTTCAGCTTTACTGTAGACTCTGGATCTCTGCACGCTTACAGAAACCCACAGCTACTGCACACGGTGAAATGGTGACGAGCCCGGTTAGGGTTAGAACAATACACCTGCACAGGACTTGTTGAGTCTATGGTTAAGCTATGGAGCTGGGTACACACACACGTACACACACACACACAGTAGTGCAGATGTTTTTATAAAAGCAAGGAGCAGACTTCGTGATTCTAATAAGGTTGTTAAAAGAACATGATTGCATAAAAAAATACAGATCTGTGATGGAAAACTGCTCGAGCCACAGAAAGACGAGTGACACCTCAAACGTGATACAAAACCAGAGCATGGTGTAGTACAAAGTGGTCACAAACAGCTGACCGAAGGTGAACCAAACCTTTAGTCATATCAACTCATACCACTTGAAGAGGGAACACTGTGGCAGTGATCATCTCCCACCACCATCAAGCCTTCACAACTCTACGGGTCAACGAGGAGTGACAGGAAAGTCACAGGTCAGGTGGTCCGGTCAAGATCAGCAGGCCAGAGTCAGGGTTCACGGACAGTCACAGTAGATCAGGTACAAAGAGACACAATGCTTTTTGAAGTTTAGAACTACACAGTGAGGTGAGACAGTAGTCTGGGTTTATCCATTGCACTAGCATCTTAAAATAACCTAACAATGAGTCGTTCAGTTGAACTCCATTCCATTTATGAACAGTCGTGCATGGTTCACTCTGATCAGACCACTTTAAACGGTATACTAGACTAGAGAAAGTTAAATTTAGAAACACCAAGCAATGAGACAAAAAATCTTAATTCTATAGTTCTAGTATAATTTCCTTCTGACCTTTACTGAAGCTGTCGTGAAACATTTCTACTCTGTATTCACCCGAGGGTACTAAAGCTCATTCCTGACTTTTGAAACTGTATTTTGTCACGATAGTCTTAACTAAAAAGGTACTTACTCGTGTTTTCAACCACATCTTTTTGGCTCAGTTTCCCTAGGGTTGGTTTAGATGTCATCATGTGACCAACAGTAAAATACAGCACTTTGATCACGTGATAGGTGGTTGCACATACTGTAGCTGGAGAAGGTAACCTCTCTAGTCTCTGATGTGAACGTCCTCCTTGATCTTTCTCCAGACAACCACCGACTGACCCTGACTGGGAAGAGGTCAAAGTCAAGGAGTCAGTGGACGCCTGGAGAAAGACTGAGGACATCCAAGGAGACACAAAGGCCTGCCACAGTGAGGGAAAGGTTTACAGCGTGCCATGCTGCGTTGCTCTGTGTATGCTGTAGCAAATGCAAAAAGTGCAATGATTCAACTAAATGAGAGTTGACTCGAGGTCTTCTCACCGGATGATTGGAATCATCCACGTTTAGGGGGCAGCCCTACATGCAACCACCTGACCTAAGCTATGTGAGGACACCTACCGGAACCAACAACTACCGTAGATGTTCATCAAGACTGAAATGTGGTCAACAGCTCCTCAAAACTGGACCTTGACTTGAGAATATTTTGTCAATCCATATCACTCATGTATTGCCATTCAGCTACATACAGAGACACTATAAACAAACCTGTGTCTCTGCATAACTGCAGCAGAGCACCGTAATGGGCGAGTTAATGGACAATTCAGGTTATGATGTTTGAATTTAACTTTACTGATTCAAAACCAAGTTCGTGGGTTTAACTGGAAGAACCCCGAACCTTCTACAATGAGGCTGAGGGAAATGACGGCCGGATGTTTCCCTCCTAGATGTATTGACTGTCAGGGACTCTCTTACAGTTAAAACTAACCACAGAGAGGAAGAACCTACTGACACTGCTTCCATATTTTTCCTACAAAAAGTGTTGTGTTGAAATTCAGCGGAACGAAAAACTTCCAACAGGAGAACTCACAAAAACTGTCCTCGTCTTGTGTCTCACTGCGTCCTCAGCGGAGCATATGGCCGTCTCAGTGATCACCGGGTCACTCGTCACTCTCTTTGGGTGACATCCGCAGATAATCCCTGCAACGTAAACTGGGTACATTTCATAAACATACTTCTTGAAAACACACAGTAAAACATTCTTCTGTAGGGGACGACCGAATTCACGGGGCCCCTTTAAGGAAAGGGGCGTAACCCTGGTGACAGAGGGGGTTAAAGGGTGACAGGAAGTGAATGTGTTTTATGTTTTGTATGGATGGAAATAAACGGCCACAAGGTGCAGCCAAAGGGAATACTAGCCTCCTTGTTTATTTCCACACACCTACAATTCCATGTTTCTCAATGAGGGCTGCAACTAAGTAATGATGGAAAATGTACAATTTAATGGTAAAAAGTAACAGAACCCCAGCTTCATTCCAAACCATAAGAGTCACCATCAACTGAAAACAAGTGTTGTCATTAAAACTGATCATTTTACGTTTAGCTTGAAAGGATTTCATCCAGAAGACAAGGGAGTAGAGGGCAGTGATGGTCTTAACTGAGCAGCACACACCAGAATGAATATCGGATTGTCAACTCAAAGCATACGGGACACATATGGAGACAAACTGCAGTAACAAACCAACCAATTCACAAGATAAGAGACATTTTGGCTTTGTGGAGATACCATTCACCTTACTCCATTTAGTTGGGTTTTTCTCTTCCCCTAACAATTAGCTGGAACCCGTTTTGGCCCCGCCCCCTCACTTTCTTACTATTCTGTAGGCTTCCAGCTGTTTTAATGTAACGTTTCAAATGTTAAAAAAAAGAGAGGCTAGTTCGCAGCACAGAAGGCTGAGGGACACACTGGCAGCAGCGGGAAACTAAGAAAAGACACGCTGGATGAACGTACAGCCAGAAAACTTCTGTGACTTAAAATTCTATTTTTTCAGCTTTCCTATTTCTGAGTCATTTAACAGATGCAGAAATAACTAAATAGCATGGTCAATGGGCATTAAGTGAAACCTATTTATTCACTGTTCTCTTTGGGATCATCTTCAGTTCGACTGTCACTTCGGTTGGCCTCTTCCCTTTGGCCTCTCTGGGTTGAACTTCCAATTGAGTCCAAAGTTGAATAAACTTCTTTTCTGACCTTCTCCTGACTCTCCTCCTGTACTGGCTCTCCATTAGCCTCCATACCATACACATCCTTCTCCCCGTTGAGGAGGTGACTGTGCTCCTCCCGGCCTTCTTCAACCTCCTCCAGCTGGCGTAGGATGATAGGAAGCTTTGCATCCGCGTCAGTATTCTCCAGCAAAGCGATATCGCTTTCCTCGTACCGAGGTAAAGGAGCGCCCTCCTCCAGCTTCTTCTCAAAATGCAGACGTTTGGCACGTCCGCTGTCCGACGCCTTCTCCAGGATCTGCTTCTCGGCCAGGCGGAGCTGGACTGCCACTCGAGCATGGAGAGATAGATCAGGTTTCTCCAGCATGGAGCAGTCCTCCTAAAAGAGACCAGGCCGCTTTTAATAGGTCAAGAAGATGGTCATACGAAGGTAAACAAATAATAAACAGTGAAAACTTGACACATTCACTGAGCGCTCGTCAGAATCTTCAATCCAACAATCACGTGCTTGATTGTGGCCATCGGACCTTCGTATGGTCCAGTTTGTTTGAACCATGCCGAGCCCTTTAAACTTTACACCCAACTCAAAATCCAGTGAACTGACCTGTGAGGTGGTCTTGTAGGTCTTGAGCAGCAGAGCAGCTCTGGTCTCAAGGAAAGTCCACAACTTGATCTCATTCTCCCAGCTGACCGGGAACTCGCTGTTGCCCAGAGTAAAGATCTTATTGACTGCACGATCTCCCAGCAGGTAGTCCTTCAGTTCCTCTGAAATCAAAACAAATTAAATATACGCACACCTGCAAGTCAGAAGAGAAGTGTGCCGAAGGCGCCTTTGAGGTTATTGGTTCGTAAAACTTGGACCTACAGAAAGGCAGCTGGTTATTTCTTCGCAAATTTAAAAAAACGAAAACATTTTAGAAGCAGGCTTTGCTGTCAGAGTAGAGGTCTTCATGGGTCCAAGGTTTTGGAGCTTATCACAAACAGACCATACAGACCCGATCTGAAATGGTCCTGATGACACTCTGAAATAAGACCTGATCCAATTCTGAACAGATCCAATAAGAGAGACAACACCAGCATTGGCAGAAGATGATACTTCCAATGAATTGTAAGCTAGCAACTAAGGGTTTGGTGAACAGTTAAACTACAAAGACAAGGCCTTTGTGATGCTTCTAGTAATACAGCAAGTATAAAATAGTGTTGGCAAGACAACTTTTACACTTTTCAAAGAGATATGAGCTACTAGTTCCTCTTCCATAAGATTTCTGTGACGTAATGCGACACGTCTCAGTATCGTCTCCAGGGCAAGGATCGGATGGCTGGTTCCATTTACTGCTGGAGCTAAAGCAACAATTCTATAATGGCTCAAAGGAAACATGTAGCTGGTGTTTGTTTAATGTGCCCTCTGTAGAGTAACTACAGGGAACTTTTAACTGGTTATGAAACAGTCAATTTATTACCGACGCCTACATGACCTACATAAGTAAGCGAGCCATCAGACGATCGGCTATTTCTATTGTCTTAAAGCCTGTCCCCCGGTCTGATTCCCCACATCGGACTAAACCATTTACAGCATGCAGAGCATCCAATGATGATGGAGAGAATACATGGAAACTTGGCTTCGTTACATGTGAAGGTGAAAGAGGCGAATGACAGCTCCCTGCTTGTGTGTACATGATTCCATCATGTCACATCTGTTGAGAAATATCAACACACAAGCAAGTAAAAGATGATATCTTACCCCCCCCCCCCCCATGCACACACCCACACATCCAAAGATGAGCCGGTTTAAAAATTAACATGCAGCAAAAAAAAAAAAATGTGAATAATATGTCAAGCGGGTCCTGAAGATGAGCCCCGTGACAGAGGAGGATGTGGCCTTGTGTGGTTGGGATTTATGACGCCGGTGCCATTCTGCATACATGCCGATGAATATTGTAAATCCCCCGGTGGATTGCTCCCTCCACACATCTGGTGGCCTGCCTTGATCAATTAACAAGTGCAGGAATGGACAGGCCTTGCTCTTTCACTCTCTCTCCCTTCTACCTCCACCGTCGTGCCACCTCTTCTCCTCTGCTGATGTGAGAAGGAAGCAGTCGCTCGACAACAGTCTCCGAGGAGCATCGGAAACTGAGGCGTGTTTGGTTTTAGAGTGGGCTGCCATGTTGGTGGCTTTGAGTGTGTGTGTGTGTGTCAGTGTCTTACCCTCTGTCATGCAGAAGACTCGGAGGAAGGCTAGGAGCTGGGCTGAAATGGGGGGTTCATTACAGTGCAGAGCAAAGATACAGGACCTGAAAACGAACCATACAAACCAACATTTTAACAAGAAATCAATCCAAGAATCAAAAGGACAATATGTGACTTGTTTATATATAACACATGTAGGATATGTAATAAGAGACTACTCCTCTAGCACAATAAGCAGAATGTTATAAATATTCGGAACAGACAGCAGCAAAACAACTGCAGCGAGAACTTAAGAGATTGATATCAATCAGCTGGAGTCAGGGCGGGTTTAGCCTCGTTTAGCTTAAGGACTGGGCACAGTAGGAAACAGAGAGCTCAGCAGTGATGCAGAGTGCAACTTCCAATAGTCCTGGTGTCATATTGATGTTGCCATGTTTGGTACCTAACTAGTTCTGACCTGAAAGTACTTCTTCATAAGAAGAAGAACATAGAATATCGAGCGTGACCTGAGGGAATGGAAGGACTCCTACAGCAGGGGGCTGGAGGCCGACCTCCAGCAGAACAACATAAGGGCTGTGTAGACTGGAACAAAGGAAATCATTGGCTCAAGGTAAGGGACAGACAGCCAGTGGGGAAGACTTTGGAAGGAAGAGGTCGACTTCACAACCCCTGTGTATTCTGGGAAAGTTTGTTGACGTTTTACATGGGTGTCTACATCGACAACAGACTGAACTGGATGACCAATACTGAGGCTGTATATAGGAAGGGGATGAACAGACTAGACTGAGATCCTTCAACATTGGAGCCGGTGACGACAACAGACTTAAACTGATTCAGAAATCTGGCTCTGGAAGTCGGTCCAAACCAGACACCTTTGAGGTTGTGGTGGAGAGGAGGACACTGAACAAACGGTCATCCATTATCGATAATCATGACAACCAGCAAGTGGAAAGAGAGCGGAGCTCTTTCTCTAGCAGACTGGATCCCGCTGTGCTGTGACAAGGACTGATACAGGACATCTTTCCTGTCCAAAGCAAACCCTCTACCGCTCACGTCTGTCTGACAGAGAACTCACAGCTTCAGAGTTTCTTTCTCAACCATTATACTCGACCCTCTTTAGCGCCTTATGTAACCTTGCACATCTTTATACTCTACCTCATTTAATTCCTCTTAAAAACTGAAACTCATTTGAACACTTGGATGTCAATTTATATGGTATGCTATCCTACATTTAGATTTCTACTTTAGTTGTAGTTTACTATTTATGCTGTATTCTAACAGTCTTTTTATTGTGTGTTCTATATAGATCCATATCGCTAGTGTTGATATCGTATGTACTGTATAGTACAGATATCTATTTATCTAATACCTGTGTTTATCCACTGATTCAGGCAATCTGAGTGCTGGACAGAATAATAAGCTGCCACCATTAAATACTACCACAATGCAACTCTCCTTTAAATCACAAGCTGTTTTTGAAATATTTAAATGAACAAGACAACATACTTCATGTTCATTGGAGCTGTTGGCACGCCTACTTTTTTCACTTTTAACAGATCAGCTGTTCAGCCCCGCTTACGCTCTTTATGCTGAACTAAGCTAAATCTCAGCATGAGATTGAAATCGTCATCCTCAAGAAAAGAATATAAATTAGCGCATTTCTCAAAATGGTGAACCGTTTCTTTACATTATCATTGTCTGAAATTACAAGGATGCAAAAAACTAAAATACTATACAACAACAACAACTGTAGTGTTCAAGACATTCCCTCAGACAAATCCATCATTTTGAGTTTGTGTAGTTGGTTTGCCTCTTACTTTGGGGTACAGGGAACTTTCAAAAAAAGAGCAAATTGGAAAATGAATACCGGTAGTCAAATATGCTTACTAAATTACTCTTCTCAAACAGAAATGAAGTAGAAGAGTGATTTCCACGTAGTGAAGAGTCGGACGACTGCAGCCGTTCAACATCTCAGCCCGACACTGACTCGGTTGCCATTTCCTTTGAAAATGATCTATGAGCATATCTGTCAGCTTAATAGAGCATCGCGGCAACAACAGGGATCGTTTCATTTAATTTCCACTGTTAAGATTTAGACTGTCATCAATAAGAGATTAAAAGGCGTCTGATTAAAATTGCAGGGAAGAGAATGCTGCATACAATTAAGGGGCTAATGATAAAATGATTAAGCTTCTTGGTGATTAAAGTGTTGGGGCAGTTGACAAATTCATACTTGGTGGTGTGGGGAGGGAAAAAAAGAGAAAAGAAATCTGCTGCAACATTTATATTATGCGTTTCAATTACGCCAAAAGGGGGGGGGGCCTACTGTTGATCTACTGTTGGAAGACAGAAGTGCTCCCCGGCTATATGAAGGGTGCATGGAGTAAGTCGTGACCCTGAAGCTCTCCTTGACCTATATTAACAGCTGAGTTTGCAGATTAATTCACTTCTGAGAGCAGACACTGTTGGAAAGAAAAGAGGACTGCTTGTGGTGGACCCCCTTGTGAGAAGAGGACATACGCTGGGATGCCGGCCCGTGCCAGCACTTCGGCCTTCATGGCGTAGAGGCGCTCGCTCTTGCTGACGCCCAGCTTGATCTTCACTCTGTCGTGGGCGTTGTCTTGGAAGAAGAAGCCGTTGTGGATGACGAACTCGGCGTTGGATCGTGTGCCGTAGAAGATGTAAATCTACAGGAAGAATAAATCCTCAGCGTCAACAACATTATCGTCACCGGTCCTGATGGCAGTTTCTTTTAAGAGCTATTAATACACAGCATATGAAATGCATCACTTCAGGACAATTATCAAACTACACCGCTCTCTCGTCGGGACGGAACTATGTTCAGTGCATGTCTGAATGGTTTTTTGTCCGTGTTCATGACACATCGTAACTCCTCAAAATCCAAGCCAAGGTCTTGTGGTTGCTGATTAAAGTGAAGGAGACAACTTCGACCCAGGCTCTCTTAAGGTGGACGGACCTTTGAACAACACTAAAATGATAGTTTTCACCTCCGTCTCCCCTTCTTTTACTTTGTTGCCAACATCAACAGCAGTTGAGACAATAAAGACCCAAGTATGAGTAGTAACAGTATCTCGACCTGCTCGTTCTCCTTGTAGTCCTGCAGTGCCACACATTCACAGCGATCGTCCTCCAGGTTGTAGCCGGTGGTGATCTGCAGGTCAGCAGCAACTTTTACAACGCTCCAGAAATACGTTTTGATGTGAATCAAAACAACAATAGTGTATGCAAGCACATGAGAGTGTGTGGTAAAGACTTTACCAGTCCATTTGTGTGGTTACACATGTCCCAGAGGGGGATCAGGGCCAGAATGATCCGGCCGCCGTCCTCGGTTGGGATCTGGTTCTGGCGGGTCATCACGGAGGACACTGCCCACCTGTCACATACAATCAACCAATCCCTGCTCGTCACATTTACCGCACTGACTTCCCGTCTCACAGAAATATGTGAACTCACCTTGACCTGTTAACATGGCGGTGGCATTTAAGGTGATAAAATGACGAGTCGGCACCTCGGAAACAATGCAAAGTCAGTGAGGTTTTGTTTTTATGGTGGACACATTAAATGCATCCACGTTACCAAGTGACGCTCAGAGCTAGTGACGTGGTGTGACAGCGGGACAGGACGTACTCAGGACTTCAGACCACGAGACCTTTGTTTGTGTCCCAAAGTGTTGTTGAGTTATTGTGAAGTTACATTTGTGACGCGTTTGTGATATTGATGACAATAGCGGTCTGCAAAGAGCTCAAATGATATTAAAAGACATTACCCACCCCAGCCACAGCCCGTCCGCCCTGCTGCCTCCTGGGAAGAGACGCAGAAGTATCAGCTGACGTACCAACATGTAATATGCATTCGGGTTTTTTTCTTGTGTAGCCAAATGAGACTACAAACTGCATCTCGTTGAGCAGCCCTATTGTACTCGGACAATAAATAACCTCGTAACCGTGAACCTAACTATGTGGTTCTGTTGCCTAAATCTAACGTTGAATTGTGTCCGTGGTGCCAAGATGTAATTCTAACAGATTAGGTGCCACCACCATGTAATTCACTGTTAACAGGTCGTGGTCATTTCACGGATGTCTGCGAGATCCCGTTGGACAATAGCAGGTCTTGCTTCATTAAGGAGGAGGAAGTTCATCGACTCTAACGTTGGTATTGCCAAACAGAGAGAAGCCTTGCATCAGATGAAGAGAGGGGGGGGGGGGGGGTGCGAAGTAGAGTTGAGAGCGAACAGAGCAGAAGAAGATGGAGAGAGAAGATAGTAGAGGGAAGCGATTTAAGAAATAATTCCATCACGAGCCCTCTTTTCCAATGCAAGAATTTAGCTTCATGGATAATCTCCCTTACTGCTGGGGTGATATTTTTGGCCATTATCTCCATCAGTTATGGTAACATTGCACTCTGCTGACAAGCTGTTAACAAGCCAACAGTTTCGGCAGATTATCTAAACCACAGTTCCGAATTCAATCACACAATCTAAACTTTGATCACCGTACATAAATGATCATTTTAGGGAACACAAAAGGTGAAAATGGTGCTGCAAATGCATATTACACCAGACAGTGTGCTGCAAGTCACTTAGAATTCATCCCCAATGAAGACAAGGATATAAACTCACTTTGCATAATATAATCTCAGAAGGGAAAACGCACGCCGTCTTTGCAAGTCGAAGGTGAAGCATTGAGGGAACGCTACAAACCAAGTTGAACCAATAAGCCAGACTCTAAATGCTGAAGGCGGTTTAGAACATCCGTTTGCTTTCGCTTTCTTTTAAGAATAAGTTGTACTAAGCTGTTGGTTTCAAGCAGTATTTAGATAAACTGCTTGATCATCTGACTTTTAGTTTTTGTCATTGAGTGCAATAACATTATTACCAAAAGGAATGATGGCCGTTTAACCCTAATATCCTACCTAAGTTATGATAAAGCAGAACTATTCTTAGGAACATATTCTTAGAGGAAGGACACACAAACATGTTAAAGGTGATATTGCAATCTAAAAACAGACACACACACACACACACACACACACACTGACCTGTAGTCATCGAATGTGAAGCTGTCCTTCAGGGGCAGTTTGCTGGCGGCGGGATGAGTCTGGAGATGGAGGGAAGAAGGTGGCGGAGAGGAAAAAGGGAGAGAGAAGGAAGAAATACAAATCAGAACGAGGAATAGCATTATGCAGGTAGGCTGGAGGGGGGCTGCCTGACAAGGACGCCTAACAAGGACTGGGAGTAGGGGGCCACCCCTGGGTTCCGCATGTATGTGTGTGTGTGCGGTTTGTTAGTGCAGTGTGACACTCGCCCCCTCACATACATCACTGTCAACTTAATTTGTTGTGGCCAGCAGCCGTCATAAATCTGCCTCATCAATTTGGGCCTGAAAGAGTGTGTGTGTGTGCAACTGGTTTCTCCATTTAAAGCCACAGCCATTAGCAAACAGTCCTAAGCTTAAGCGGGGGGGGGGGGTCTTAGAGGGAGGACATGGATCGCCTAGCAAACACCTCTAAAGCTTTCTTATTAACACAATAAGTCTTTTCGTTTGTGATTTCAGGGTGATAACATGCCGGAGCTATTTGCTGCCGAAATCATCCGCCCAGCACTTCTGTGCTGGTGGTTCTCTGTAAACCACGACCTACGGGGTATGAGAGCTGGACCAGCTCTGTGCTGGGCCCTCACTCCCCTCTAGTAGAGTACGTCATCAGTACGCCAGGGGTCTGTGGCTCTCTCAAAACAGATACGCTAAATATTTCATTCTGTTTAAGTTATGTTTTACATAGAGTCCCAATTTATTTATTTATTTTTGATAAAATCTGGGTTGTTAAAGTTCCAGACTTTAATAATCCTGCTCACGGTGGAAAATCACTGATTTCAAGAACCCCAGACAGACAAAATAACTCCACCAATTTACGAAACAAAGTCATATAGAAATAAAGGTAAAATACACCAATAATAAAAGATAAAATTGTAAATCTGAAATGCAGATGAAGCTTTGTTTTTTTGTTCACTTAAATAGTTACAAAAAGCCCCCTGCTTCCCAGAGGGTAATGTGCTTAAATGCAAGAGACACATCTCTTTGTTTAGGGGAATGTCAGCAGTGGTTGTGCCCGTCTCTATACATCAGCATATATCAGTCTGTGTGGCTGATCATACCTCCAACACACAGCACAGACAGGGGGGGGAGGGGAGAGCGAGAGGGGTTTTTGAGAAAGGTACATTCAGGTCAATTCAATTCAAAGCCAATGTGACAAGCTAATTTTCCAGCCCGGTCATCTGAGGAGGAGGAGGAGGGGCAGAGTAAGGGGCTACACGAGAAGATGAGTATGTGCGTGTGTGTTAAGAAAGGAGATTTATCAGAGATGAGGCTACATGACACACACCTCCATGCTCAGTCTCCATCTCAAGCCAAGTGCCACACAGAGCGGTGTGTAAGTGTGTGTGGTTGTCAGGATCAGTATTAAATACAGCACTGAAACCGAACAGTTTAACACACAACAACAACAACAACATTGACCGGCACATATTATTATTTCTATATTTAAAATGGGTTTGATTGTGTTTCACTGTCTAGCGGTGCATTGGTATGCTCAGCCCCCCAGAAGACGGCTGGCCTAATTCCTGATAAGAATCAATACAGAGTTCACGAGTGGGGATTTTCATGAAAACCTCTGCAGAAATGTGTCCAAAACTGATGCATTCAAATGAACTCTGATTAGTCAGTGTTCTCAACACAACGCTGTCCGAATCGTTACGTTAATAGCAAGTAGGAGCAGGAATCACCAGAGACCCCACAGTACGATATCATCACCATACTTAAGTCATGATACCATCCGAGTCAAAACATTTTAAGACATGCCGAGTATTGCAAATACTTATATACTCAACGATATAATGCAAGGTTTGTACTTGCAATATTAATAGTTTATATGATAAAAAATATGGATAAATACAATATTGCTACGCAAAATATGGCAAGACGATGGATTTTTTACCCCACCCCTATTAGTAAGCGTGTACTACCAATATATAATACTTCATATCCGTTTAGGCAAAGAGAAAAGCACAGCCCTGACTTTTATATACCTATTAATATATTTCTTCAATAAATACACATTGTATGAGTTATTAGAAATTCAGCTGCTTGTTGCTCAAATCCCAAAAGCCTCACTTCAAGAGAAGACAATGAAGTATTTTAGATAAGTAAGAATAACTTCTTTTCTCTTTCCTTGTGGACATTGCATCCTTATCGATGCTAGCCATGAACATTTCTACAACGGCTAGTTCAAATATAACTTTTAATCTGTCAACATCATAACCTCCTTAGCATCACTCTGGGGTTCGCAGCAGTCACAGGATGATGTAACCACTTGGTTTCAGAAACATGCCACTTTCTTCAGTCGCAGCACCTCTACTTATACCAGCACTAGACACAGTTGAAAAGTTGATATCAAAACACAGAGTGATGTTTCACTATGTGCAACATTCAGGTTAGCTGTGAATGAAAGACACCCAACGACACCCTATTATACAACGGGTCCGTCTAACATCCCTGAATGAATCATTTAAAGATAATGTGTTAATCGCTTGTTTTTTACTCTGGCAAAGAGGCTGAACAACATTCAAGTATAGGAAAACTCGAAGAAAAAGTCTCCATGGCCTCCAGACGATCAACATCAATCCCATGCAGCGCTTCATACCGTTGACACAAAGAGCACCGGGTCACTAACCAAGCGCTGGGATTCTTCTTCTACCTCGCTGACATCAGGTCATTTAGAATGCAACACTGCCACCCAGTGCAGTCCACTGACATTACATCGCTGAGTCATCTTCAAAGAGGAAAAGCAACACATTTATCTTCAAAAACAAACACACTATCTGAGATATTCCATTCAATGTACAGATATCATGCCCGTTATCCTGACGTGCAAATCATTCACTCCACTGCCTGTTTATTATCTAACAAACACCTGACGTATAGAATGGATTCTTTGAAAACCATTTCTTTGATAGAAGAGGACTTCAGAGAGGACCGCGGTGAGTTCTGATCAAAGCTGGGCTTGTCATGTCCCCATGTTACAGCTTAGTAATAGGACACGAGCATGTGTGGAGATAACTGTCCCAATACCTGCTGCCTGGGCCTGCTAACCATTGTCTTTATATCTTATTCCATTTGTTGGCACATCACCGGACTGATGAAGTCTTTGAATGATAATTTCAAAAGTTCACCAACTGACCTATTGAAAGGGGGTACTGCTGGTCTTCATATGTAAATCTATTGTATTTATTCAACAGGGACAATGGACAGTCATTGACTGTCTCCTAATTAGTGAGATACATTTCATCAGCAGTCCCTGGACAAGCTATGGCATCAAAAGTTAGAATTCAGACAGTGGTACGGAATGTAAACACTGCACCACACAAAGCTGAAAGCACTTATAATTCAAAACATAAAATCATGCAAGAAATGAAATACTCTATAATTACTTTGTCATACATCAAACCGTGACATGAACACGCTCCTTAGTTCACTAATGACAACATATCAGACTACGTTAGTTCACTTCCTCTTCAGATTTAAGGTGTTGCTCAGTTTCCTCAAGCTAAACTACCTTTTAAATGGATTGTTCTGGCCCAGTGTCTCCCCTTCAGGGTCCTGGTATTGCTCATGCTGGGTCACTGTCACACCGTTATGACTTACTGGGACATTTGAACAGAATGTAGCCACTGTTAATGGTGTCCTATAATGACAAGTCCAAATGCCCGCTGGTAAAGACCCCCAAAGGAACCTGTTGATGCTAATAGACTGGCTGTGACTCAACAGCATTTAGCAAAGAGACAGTAGTGTTATGAGGTACCTCTAGTATTAAACTTTATAGAAAGATATCTGCTGCACTGAAATCATGATTTCAATGTTACAATTCAAACTGCTTTTGTTCAATTAGCGGGCTCATCAGAAGATTCATCTCTACCTTCTTATCTTGAATCAAACATTATCCTGGTTCACTAAGTTTACATCATTGTTTCATCAACTTTTCCAATCTTTTGTTGAGGATATAAACAACTGTTTTAATGTATGTTGGGAATAAAACTGTTAAAATAAAGTGTAACAACAACTGAAGTTGCCATTCGTGTTTTCAGGGAGTAAAAATGCCAAATGCGATGGTGAGGAGTTTGTGTTTGCCGCGGGTTCAGTGAGTGGTAGCAGGCAGCCATAATGAGCCGTGTTGGCTTTGTAATAATGAAGCAGATACATTGTTACATCTGAGATCCTGGTGGTTTGAATTCAATAAAAAGTCTTAAACCTTGACGGGAGGAAGATCGACAGAGTGCTGCTTAACTTAGCTGTGGGATGCCTTTCAAAAACCTCATTGTTCTCTTTGCAAACTAGTTACATTTCTAGCAGTGGAATGGCATCATCAAAACATGAATGTAGAGGACTCTATGGACGAGACGTTTTACAGTGTCCATTATACAGTGTTTTGTCCGACTCTGATTCAGCTGTATTCAGCCGGAGAGAGGCCGCTCCAGGCTTCTAGAACCTGAGCTGCTGCGAGCAAACACCGGCTGGTGGGGCCTTTTATCAAATTCATATCAAAAGAATCATGCTGCTGTAATGAATGTCAGCGTGGGCAGTTTTTGGTGGATGATGTCGCTGATGACAACCCCGAGGGAGTGAGCCATGTGCGCATCACTGAGCATTAGGGCTTTCCTCTTCTTTGGTATAGAGGTGTGCTGGACCTTCTTCAGGATCATGGACAGAAGCAGTATGAGACACCCAAGGCCAGAAGGGAGACTTTTTCATTGTATTTTTGCTAATTTAATAGTTAGCCTCTGAAAAAGTGCGAGCCACCAGTGAGAGCTACAACGGGGGAAAAACAGCATGTAGAGGCGGCATGTTTTCATACCTTACTCTGTGGATGAAGGAGTTACTGGTTGTTGGAACAGTGGAAAGACTAAATAAAAACGTGGTTAGTTTCTATCCACATTTGAATCAAGCCTGTTTTATGATGAGTTAGAAAGGCTCGAACTCCTCACAACCCAAGCCAGGTTCCTGTGTCGCGCTCGCATCCTGCTGATTAAAGTGAAGGGGGTTAGCCCCAAAGTCAGCAACAACTTTGGCTCAGGCTAGCTTGAGGTGAGTTGACCTTTAAGGTGGATCAGCGCTATTCTCACTACAGTGACATGGCGCTCCTTGCTCAGAGTACAAGGGACTTTTATCGTTTAGAATTCATAGGAAGATGTGTTCCATGTTGCATTGACGTGTAAAGTGTGGACACACACATGTGGACACAGCTGGGTTCAGATCATGCGTGTCTGATCAGAAAATCTCACCCAAACAGGTGCAACAATAAAGGTGAGTCTGAGAGACTGTATGGATGGGTAACAATGGTTGTGTAGTGTCTTTTAAGTGTTATTTATTAGTATTATTTTTGCTAGAACTAGTCAAGGTGGCACCACGTCTTAATTATCTTAGGTACTGCTATGCCATTTAACTCTTAAACCAGTAAAACCCCAAGCCAAGCCTCACATTGTATAATGTCCTCTCATTCATCTCAATGTAGTAACTAACACCATCAGATCATCACTGGGGTAAAAGTACAAAATCTCTAACAGAAACACTGATTATACCTCAAAGCTAGACTTGTATACAGTAATAAACCTGTTTCACCACAGATATATGTACATGTCAACAGGTGGAATTCATTATATTGATAATGGCTTCATTCTATTTAGATTCACCAGTTCCAACAAACGTTAACATTAGTCGTCAGCGCTGCTGGACCCCAAGCACTCCTTACCAGCTGCCAAGTACAGCACTCATTATGCTACAGCGCTGTGCTTCTGATTGATGAGTTTATAGATCATGGTATTGATATCTAATCCAACTTTTAATACAGGGAGGGAGGAGACCACCGAAATACATTTATTTTCAATATGTATTCAATGTCTCAGGAGAGTAGTTCCCACACTAGAAGAAACGGGTATCCGAGTTGCTTTAGTTACCAGGGTAACGGATGGAGGAAGCGATGTCAGCAGTGTGTTTAGAATGGCGGAATTTAGGGAGTAGGGAGCTTTTTATCTACACTGTGAAACAAACACAGTCAATGCGATCTGGAACATTTTCACATGTTTTATGTGAATAAATGAGATTTTGTTTTGTAATTATTTGAATATATTGTTAAATAAGTGCACAATATGGATGGGGATGTGATCCAATAGGGTTAAAAAGGCTTTTTTCATTTCATCTCGACTCAAGAAACACAGCCATCATTATCCTTATTAGTAACACCTGCTCTTTTTCTGCAGTGACGAGTCAAAATGTCTACTGTGAAAAAGGGTCTATGAAACCTAGTGACTTCCCAGATCTGGCACGAACGCACATTAAAGACAGTATGAAATGATAACTTTCTACCTTTGGGTTTCTCTTTTAGTCTTTGCACATTTTCTGGGCTTCCATAGGAATGCTCACAAAACATTTGGCGATAAGTTTACTCTGCATTATTTCGTAACGGACTGAATTTACAGTATCTATACGCCTTTCTGTGTCTGTGTGTTCAGTGCTTCTGCCCACCTGTACCAGTTTGTAGAAGTAAGCGTACTGGCGTGCCGTGTTTTTGTACTGGCTCAGGACGTCCTGCACTGCCTGTGTGCCCAGAAGCACCTGCACCTCTTCTTGCTGGTAGTAAAGCGGTGTGTCGTACTCCTGAGGAAGACTGCGGATGTACGGCAACCAGAATGAAGCCGGGTCGGCCCTTTCACACAGCAGGTGAAAGGCCAGTGTCACGTTGCCCATGGCCTGTAGGATCCTGTCCTGGCTGTAGAGAGGACCTGAGACACGGAGGTTACAACCGGTTACAGGACAGAAGAACACTACCGGAGCAGACTGAAAATCTTCTCCAAGTGCTGTCATACAGGTTGAAGTTCGCAAAATCTGAGGGGGGGAAAGTTCTATTGATTTCACAGAACACCTGTGGTGGAAGAAAGCCTCGTAGGTACCGATTTGGCGAATTCCAGGTTACATGTCTAAGTTCAAACTTGCTTCAGTCTATTTCCATGTGTGGTTAAGACAGTCGTCACACTGTAATAGGTATTGAAATGCTGCTAAAACAATATTTATATGTAACCTAGATCTCTAAAACAGTATTTGACAATATACCAGAAAAGGGAGCTTGTGTGTGTGTGTGTAGCAGCTAGTTGCTACTGGAATGGCCCCATTTCCTCATGGAGCTCAAATCGTTTGACACTATAAACTTATCATCTTAAATCCTTACCCAGTACAGAGTTCTGGGCCGACTCCACAGTCATGAGCATCTTCCTGGGAATCCACAGGAATAGTTCTTCTGCCTGCATAGAAACACAGAAACACAATGTAACAAACTTGATCTGCCACAACAGGCTGCAGGAGTTCCATCCATGTCTGCGGGGGAGGAAACCGATTGAGTACTAGAACTACTCCGGGTCATTCAAGATGGTCTTCCCCAGCCCCTCCTTCCCCGATCCGAAGCTCACAAGGGTTGATGACACGAGTGCAAGAACATTTGAACATGTTTGATTCAGTTACAAAGTTGAATAAACTCTTCTAAAATGTGAATATGGCTTCTATTAAATGAGTAACGTTACTTAAGTACCCAATTAGGAAGTCAGTATTTGTTCAACGTAACGTCATAGTGGAATTGCATTTGAACATCTTGTCAATTTAGAGTCAAACTTGCTGGTAGTTGAGGTAGAAAACAGCCTTGTCACCAGTGTGACGGTGTGTACTTTGTTAATCAGAGTACCTGAATGTTGATAAAGAATTTCAAGTTGGCCTACTGTGGCTGAAGCTAAATACTTACCTGTTCCAAGTCCTCTCAGCTGTCTCCATCTTTCAAATGCATCTCCAATATTTCCCTGTGTTTTACTCAGTCTTTGGTCATGTAGCTTTTCAGAAAGAAGCCGAGGCTCTTTGAGGTCGGGTAGATTCAACCTCAGATCTGTGCTTGCGTTCCAATTTGTCTCACATCTGGCAATACGAGGCGTCAACATTTCATAGGAGAACCTACAGGCTTGATATTTAAACTTTGGACCCATCAGATGTTATCCATTATTCTCTTTAATTCATCATAACTGCATATGCTGCAATTTAGTGCTTTTGACTGGGCTCCCCTAGACCCCAATGTATTAGTATTTTTTCAGAGCAGTAATTAAAATAGAAACAGAAAACTATGATATGAAGTCTTTAGGAACAAATTGTTTGACACAGCCCTGAAAAATCTGACAAAAGGTATACCTCTGGAGTCTGTTGGGCGCACAATGTTGAGATTGATTTTATTTTGCACTGGGAGTCAATGAAGTGGTGGGGGAACCTGAAGAATAGAAAGGGACAACCACAGGGTTGAGCTCACCTTGATGTCTCTGGTGGCCTGCAAGCCGTAGCCCTCGGTTCCAAAGTTTGCCACTGTGAAGCTGTCACAGGACGCCCCGCTGTCCTGAGCCCAGGACAACAAGTCTTGAAAGGAGTCTTCTCTGCTGCCGTCAAACACTATCGACATACCTGAATACACACACAGAGCAAAAAATTACCTATAAACTAGTCTCGGACTTTAAATGACATGAATGACATATTGCTTATCACTAAGTGTTACTTATAATACTATATTACTCTGTGCTTAGCTGCATGCTCGTGTACTCACCCTTTTGTTTTTTGCTAATCTTGTCCACCATGCCTCTGATCTGGATGTACTCCTCCCACTCTTTACCAGCAGAGGGTGCCGCACTGCTGCATTCTGGGGAAGTATGCAGACCATAAACATCTCAACTTTAAATGGATAGTACAGCCAACTCACACCTTACCCATGACATGTTCACCTAAATCAATAGTAAGTGCAGAAACCTGTTGATTCACTGCTTTCTACTGCCTCAAACTCTGATGCAATTCTGGTGAATGCCAACTCGGAGTAACATAAATCAGTTACACCGTCTGTGACAACTGTTTTTTCCTTGTCTCCTTTTCTGGCATCCTTCCATCTTCACTCATCTCTGGTGTTTAAGACATTACGACAATAGACTGTATATAGGAAGTGGACAGAGTCACTCTGACGTCACCCATTGGTTAGTGGACTGCTGTTTTCAAGCCTTGTGTTCAGCATTTTGGTCATCTCCATCTTGGTTTTTGGTTGTTGCCATCTTGGCTTTTTGCAACCACAAGTGACAGGAGACGGTACAGCCGAACTATGAATAAGGCATTTTAGCCGACCAAGAAGGTAACAATGAACTTTCATGAACTGAAAACACACCGTGAAAGGGTTAAAGTTGGAAGACAAAAACACAGACAACTCCCAGACCGGACAATCGTTCTGTCAATGAATATTCTAAATCTGAATGTGTATTCGACTAGTATAATACAAAAATGTGTGTTGGGGTCTCCGTCAGACGTGGGTCTCTTAGAGTGGGTGTGGATTGATACTTTTAATATAATGGAAGCATGATGAGTGACTGATGCTTCTCAAACGCTTTGGGTGAGGATTGGTCAAGCTGAACAAGGAATCATTTAACGACAACCCATAATGCACAGCGTCCTGTTTCACAGGCGCACCAGCTGTTTTGCCCAACACGCTTTGCCCGGATGTTTTTGAAGAGACATGTCTCATGTGAGCCGCCATTAACGACGCCAGAGAACTTGAACACACAGAGAGACACCCTGTCCTAACAGCAAGGGTTACGTTAAGTCATTTAAACAAACCACACACATATCAGCTGTGTGCTCAAGATCAGACTGGAGAAGTAACCACTTGAAAGATGGGAGAGTAGTACTTTCTATCTACTGACTGTTGTACTTTTTAAACAGAATACACACGTTTCATATTGTGTAATGTTTACTGGAAATGACAATATATACAATATAGTCACAGCAAGGAGCAAACTTTGAGCTCCCTGACAATCTCCTTCCAGCCAGCCAGCTACTTTTTGGTAGTGAAATGAGGCAATATCTGTGTGGGTACCCCACTTGCTCAATGCAGTGACCTCAGTGAAATGAATAAGGGGTCTGATGTCGGTCTGGACAATATCTTACTCGGTTACTATCTAGACTTCTCTGTAACCACTGGAATGTGGAATGGGTGAGTAAAGAAGCATCACAGAGGACTATGAAGGTGGACAGGGTGTAAAGAATGAAGTGAAACATACTCTGCAGCAGCTCAGAGATCAGGTTCATCATCTCCTTGGGGGAAACCACAGTGCTGGCTCCTGAGCCGGACTTCTGAATCTTCACTCGACTCTTCTTTCCCATGGTGCTGGATGGACAACTGGGCTGGGAAGACACACCATGATTACCGTTAGCTGTAGTGTTATTCCCTGAAGCAGATTGAACAATGAATCAACGCCACACAGTACTGTGGTGTAACAGATCATTGTACAGATCACCCCTCACGGTTAGGCACACATGTGAACAGTTTACCTTAACCATCACAGTTTGAAATAAAGTTTTACAGACGTCGTTATCCGCCAATGTTCAGTAAAATATGTGATCAGGACATCATTCATGCCTTTCTAGTTGCTGATCTCTGATAATGTTACATGTAAACAACCAATCCGTGTTTAAAGTGACAGGAGGAGAGCTAGTAAAGTGGCTCATGGACAATGAATGAAGGTTCAGTTCAGTTACATTATGATGCGTTCAGGCTCCGCTCAGTGAAAATGAGTATTGGGTGAAGGTAAATTATGTTATCATGATGCGTTCACATGTGATCTCGTAAACACTACACCAACACTACAGTTGGTGAGAAACTTGAATGAATCCAGTTGTTTGAAGGACTTTTCACAGCAACATAAATAGATATTAGATATGAACAATAAGCCATTTACACCAACTCTAATCAGATTATAATATATATATTAAAAATTATTAATATTAAAAAGAATAATACAACCGATTGACAAAAGAGCTGTTGAATTTTTATGAATGAAGAAAACAAAACTTTTATTTCCTTATCAATTGTGTGCCTTTATGAAGAAAACACTAAATGACAAACAAAGTAAAAGGATAACCTTAAGTTTAGAACCTTTGATGTTTACAGACTTCAGAGTGGTTGAAATGATGTTCCGATCCGAACTGTGAGTTTTAGGATCCGTTGCACCACTATTAAATATGTAACAAAAACGAATAACTCAATTATGAATCAAACACAGGAACTACTCAATTTAGGATGCCACCCAATTCTGGAAGAACAAGGAAAACTTCAAAATTTGAGAATCACTTTAGTCTCAATCTATGGGTTGCTGCACAGTTCTTGGTATACAGTGACTTACTAGTTCATATGTACACACACACACATCATATGAACAGTTTCTTTAGAAATGAAACATTTTCTAGACTCACTACCTGACTAAACTGAGAACAAAAGGAACAAACCATACAATGAACAAAATGAATGGAATGTTTCGGATTCAGAGAGCTACGATGTGATTATAAAACCATTATCGATTCAACATTTTTCATAACATGATTTAATTTTTCTGCCATTTTAAAAACACTGCATAGTTGCAATCGTTAATAATTTAAAAACAGATGGATTTACTTCCATTATCTTTTATTAATTCAATATTAGTAACAAATAGAAGAGATGCATCAACTGGAGTGTTGGGTTTCCAACACTGTATAGAGAAGAAGAAGAAAAGAAATAGAAAGTGGCCTGTAGCAGCATCCTTGTTCTGAGTCATTGGACATGAAACACTGCCCTTATTCTCAAATAAACAATACAGACGTATCTCACACTCAGTGTGTTACTTATATTGTTCCCCCTCTCCTCACTAACAGCATGACTTCAGCTGTGGTTTGGCAGTAGAGTATTCTTCCATAAGTGAAAGCTGGGCTGTCTCAGCTGCAGAATGCTATGAAACACTGAATCACTGAAGAAAACCTCATCAGTTGAATTAAACACTCCCACAGTTATCATGACACGGGAGCACAACAGACATGCCTATGTAGATACCATATGCAGAGTAAACAAATGGATACGATTAAACTCAACATTTTAGCACAAATCAGTGTCCTGGGTGAGATACAGAAGAAAAGGAAGGGGGAGCGATGCTCTCCCCTCTTTGAACAGACTTTGGTCTTTGGTTTTGATTGGAGGCAGAACAATCAACATCCAGTTAATATGACAGGAAACTAAAAGATTTGTAAAAGAGCTGCCCATCATAAACTTAACACGACATAATGTGTATAAACTCGGATGTTTTCAAAGTTAAAGATTTGGTCAACTTCAAGCTTGCACAATTAATAAAGGCTCACTACACTTAGTGAGTCAGTAACCCAAGATGACGTTTGTATGATTATACAAAGATTCGAACAAATACAAAAAAAAAAAAAAATGTGTTACACTGAGGTAGGTTCAAAATAGATATCCAAAGTACACAGACTAGCTAATGCTGTATGGATTTGTTCCATCCCTAGCGGCCGAAGAGATGTCTGCCTTCTCTCAACTGCACTGGGACAACATGGCTCTCAGCTTGTGGTGCTCAAAGTGCAAACAAACATTTGGAAAACTCAACAGCAATGTCTCTTTACAGAAATCATGACCTGGTTACTCAAGATAATCCACAAGTGCTGAGAGCACTTTCATGTCTGAAATTTTTTGACAGACAGACACGACTTGTTATGCCTAATTTATACTCCTACGTACATTACAACTGTGTGGGCTGTTGCAGGCACCTCTCGCACACACCATGCACAATACTGCAGTGGATTGCACAGAGCATGCAATGTCATTTGGATTCAAAGCCTTTGTTAAGTGGTATTTGATTTATTTGACAAGCGTGATTCAATAGATCCATATTAGCTTCAACGGCTACTTCCATCACATCTTATCCAATTGGTTTTGGTCAGGCAGACGCAGGCGACTCCTTATTTAAACCAGATAGGTCAGCTGTGGAACATATAAAGCACATAGGCCAGGCTACAGACAGAAGTAGTAGGCTAGCAAGGTGAGGCCGAGAATGTGCCAAGATCCATCCGCGGTTGTTGTTCCGTCCTCCACAATGTGTCATACAACAAGGGCAGCGTTTCAGAAGCAGACTGTCTTTTGGGCCCTTCAGATTTTGTTGGTTTAGTCACTTTCCTGGTTATTTGTGCTTCTACAAGTAGGCTACATAGTTACGTAAATGGTTTCTTTTGTCATTTTTTAATTGTTGTTCTTTGTTGTGTTGTAGCCTGCAGACAAAGTGAATACCGTTAAAAAGGGATCAAAGATTTGCGGCTATAGTAATGTAATAGAATCGGGAGTCTGTAAAGGATGTTTATTTTGAAAAATGACAGGATGTCGTTCCATACTGTAGGCACACTAATGTTTCTCTAACCCCACCTCGGAGCCCTCGGTCTTGGGCTCATTCACACCAACAGAAGAAGGAACATGACTCTGGATCCACTATTAGTGTATTTTACAACATGTAGGACCTAATGATTTAAATTAGAGCTATTCAAGTGTTCGTAGTGGGAAGTTGATTTACCTACAAAATAAAATCGGTTGATTTACGGTCATCTCTTTCCCAATTTAAGTTTATGGGGGAAAGTATTTTTGGGACCAATGGCATCACGTGATAGACCTGGAAGTTGGAATCCCACGGTTTGGCCACTATGTGAAATTTGCCTCAAAGCCCAGCAAATGACCACGCCCCCTCTTCCTGGGGGCTTGGCTGCATTAACATTTGGTTGACTATCGTGTTTATACTTGCGCGTGGCACCATAGCGAGAGCCTCCGCAGATGGCGCGTGAGCTACAAGCACACACAGAAGGTGTTTATGCTCAACGAGCAGTTTGTTGCATTATTCTCTGAAACGCCAGAGCATACAAACAAAATGTACTGTGAAGAAGCAAGAAGAATACAAGTGTAAAGGCCAAAAAGCATCCTACACAATGCAGAGAACGAATTGTAATCAACTGTAAACTCATATCATATTAATAGACTACTTTATTGCCTTTAGGCAAGCCCTATAAATAACAAAAAGTCAAGTATTATATGCATTATAAAGAAATAACGGTTGAAAATCCTGTAAATTATTTGATTTGGCTTCAAAATATTTACTCAAAGTACATTGTTAAGACCTCCCGTTTCTTAAGCATTTTAAATGCTTTTATCAGTGACCTATTAGTGACAATTACTTTTGAAAATCACTGATCGTGCGCGCGCCTAGTCAGAAAGAAAGAAATCAGAGAAAATAACTAAATTTAAGTTCCTCGTTGCAGCTTTAAGATGTATTCTAGCATAGTCATCAGTGGTTTGAATTACATGAAAGGAAATCAATAACAGTGTTGAACATGTGGTTATGAAGACAACCACAGATGGGTCGCAGAACCAACTTTACTTTTCTGAAGCTTGTCAAATCAGTCAGACGTGTACAAGGTAGAAACTTTATGTCTTAACAATACAAGTAGCTGACAGAAGTCACGCAGACAAAACTGCGTTCCTGTCCGAGCCTTAAGGGAACAGAATTCGCTTAAATTGTGGTAACTAAACTTGCAGGGAAGGACAATGCACGAGAATAATATAGCCCTTTAAACTTGGGGATACTTCACACACCCCTCGGGTAATGTCTCAGTTAGCAGCGTGGTTTGTCACGACTACCCCTCGAATGCTAATCTCAGCTGTCAGCGAACTGACTACTGAAATTAAATGGTTTAAAAAGCTACAACAATACGCAATACGTTTAATGATATGTATTTAACACGGTAACGTCAGTGTCGGGACGTACTTTAGTACATAGCACAAGAGAGCTTTCATATTCCAGCTAAGAGTTAGAGTTACTAACCTTACTAGCTAGCAGTCGGGTCGTTTGTAGTGTTTCCCACTAGGCCAGCAGCTAACTTTAGCTCACTAGCATTGGAGGATTCACGCCCATCCGAGCGGAGACTTATTAGGAGCTGAGTGCGGGGCAGGGCGACGGTGAACAGAGCTCATTCATCTACGTTATACTGGCTGGACTCACTAAACGCCCCAATGCTAGCGGTTAGCTGCTAAACTGTCAAGTGATAACGGATCAGTCTGAGTTTTGGAGGAGGCTAATATGCTGGAAATGCTGGCTAGCTAACCCTGCCTGTTAAAATACAAGTGCCTCTAAACCCAATGCACGCATTTATACAGAATTACACTCAACACCAAGTCAGTCTTCACTAAACCAGACCATAAACATTTATCCAATTCAGTCATACCTTTTTTTTAAGTGACAGCAGCAGTTCCTCTGTTCCTGCACTGAACCCTACCTTGACTGAGCTGCGGGTGTGATTGGAGTAGTCGTGAACTACGCCCACAGAAACGACCCTGGACTCCGGCCTTCTAATAGGTTGTGTGGCAGCACGCCCGCGGAACAGCCTATACAGTCCATGGGAGGGGCTGATGTATGTAAATCTACCTATGTCCCTCCCATCACGCCTTACAATTGGACACTTACGTTTCAAAATATTGAAATGACCATAAATGGTAATGTTGGCCACAATGATTGGCTGATGAGGTGCCAATCATTAATGTTGCTCCACGGTGGGCCGGTGGTCTTTGTTTGGATGGAGTGGCTCCCCTCGCTTGCAGCTGGACGAGAGAATACAGCAACAACTACAGAACAACTTTTCATACATTCACGGGATTCCTTTTGTAGACATCTCACCTGTGATGATTACTGGCATTATTGTGTAAATACAACAGTGGTTAGGTTGAGCACATTGTGACGTGCTTTTCAGTAGTTAATTGGTTGTATCACTTCCATTGCTGTCCAGTAACGCTAGATGTGACAGTAGCTAGCAGCATCTGTTGTCCGCAGCCTTGCTGAAACAGTCGCTAGTCGTTGCATGACGCGTTCTTCCACAAAAGTAAGACAACTGAATTCATCCCAGCCTTAGTTCTTGCTGCCAGCGGGATAAAGCGAGGACCTGTCCACCCTGGACCACATCAAACCCCTGTTAATCTGGGACAGAAAGGACGCGGCCACCCTGGAACACATCAAGCCATGCTGGTACTGGGACAAAAAAGACCTGGCCCACACCCCATCCCAGTCAGAGGGACTGGACCCCGCCACTGAGGCCCGGTACCGCAGAGAGGGGGCTCGCTTCATCTTTGATGTTGGCACGCGGCTTGGGCTGTATCCTTCCGTGGGGAACATACTGGCTAGTTAACGTAGCTATATATCACCTAACGTTACATACAGTCGGAACCATTATCGTTACCTGGTTCAGAGCGTACACGGTTGCACTGTGTAACAGCTGACCCAGTATGTGAAACCTACACGTTGATGTGACTGCTCTGTGTAATGCTATAGGCTAGGCTGCATGTGTAGCCTTCAAGACTGAAGACAAAAATGAACTTAATTTTACAGAGTAAACTAATGTGTCATTTGGCTAAATGTGACGAGTCACATGTATTTAAATTATACTGCAGCTGCCCCTCATCAGCAGTAATTGTCTCATTTCAATTCTGACCATAGACAAAGAAAGACGAACATAATACTAACATTGTTGAGATCCGTCTGTCACTCTTCTTAACCTCTATGGCGGCAGGCACTATGACACACTGGCTACTGGAATTGTTTACTTCCACCGCTTCTACATGTTCCACTCCTTCAAGCAGTTCCCTAGATATGTAAGTATGTAGTTCTTCATCAGTGTCCGTCTGGAGATCTCTGTGCTAGCCCAAAATTGTTTCACAACGCCAATAGTGCAGTTTTTTACTGTACGTTTTAACTCGAGCATGTAATGTTTTCTCAATGTTATTCATTGAGGAAACACTGAACTGCTGCACTGTGTTTTGGAAGCACGTGTCTAAACAGCCCTGTTTAGACAAGACGACCTGAACCTCGAACCTGCTTTGTGTTATATCGTCCATAGTCTACACATTACTCACACAGCACAGTGACAACAAAAGTTACTGTACAGTTTGAAGAAATACATTTTGTTTCTGTAGGTGACAGGAGGATGCTGCCTTTTCCTAGCAGGCAAAGTGGAGGAAACTCCGAAGAAGTGCAAAGACATCATCAAGACAGCCCGCAGCCTGCTCAACGACATCCAGTTTGCTCAGTTTGGAGATGATCCCAAGGTCGGTAGCAAGAACTCCTTTCATCAGGGTGTAACTCGTACTGTCTTGTTGAAAGTGCTGACATTTTGGCAAATTGAGACAGGGATTCAGAGAACTTCTTGAAGAAATGACAATCCCCAGCCTTTAGTTTTCTCTGTTCTCAGCCCTGTGTCTCTATAACAATTAACCTCAGAGATTCACAGTGTTTTGACTGTAAGTGAATTTTTACAAACCTTAAAGTTTGTACATGCACCTTCCATGAAGGCACACGCAGCGGTCTTAATGTCACTGTCCATGGTGCTGGAAAACTTTATTAAAGCAGTTGCCACCCACATATTTAGCAGAAATTACACAAACAAAACAGCAGAATTGTTATACATGCTTGAATTAAAAAATAATAACAATAATTTAAACAGTTATTTCAGACCCTTAAACAAAAATATGTTCTTGTCTGTGGTTTGCCTTCTTTAGCCTTCTTTAGGTTAATTTATGTGTTTACAGTTTGTGATCATGTATTTTACAATTGAAGGATATTGTATGGGCTGTACTGCTGAGCCAAAGGTCCAGGATGTAGCCATAATGTCCAACTCTGCCCAGTAAGCCCTTCTCTCTTCCAGTGTCACCAGGGTTTGAAAACAGAAAAAAATCAGTGCAAGTTATTAAGCCTTCTTCTTTTTTTTTAAACTCTTAATTCATGCTCACGCCTTATTAAAGGTTCAGTGCGCAGCATTTCAGGGGAATTATTGGCAGAAATGGAATATAAATATTATTATAAATATTTATATTTATGTTTGCATTCGTGCATATCACCTGAAACTAAGAATCATGTTTTTGTTAGCTTATTAATGAACCCCAATATCTACATATGGAGCAGGTCCTCTTCACGAAGTTAACTGTAGTTCTCCATCACACTTGTGAACCTGCGGTAACGGGAGCGGCAGAGTGCTGAATGTTGCCATCTGACTTCTATTTCCCCTGAAGTAGTGTTGTTGTGGGAAGGCTTATGGAGCCAAATCCAGGCTGGTAGTTTTGATCATTTTAAAAACATAATTGGAACTGCGAGGAATTTAAGTTTTAAAGTGCTCCTAGCGATGGATATTATGTGTTACAATATGTTTACTTGTAGAAAAGTTTAAACTAAAGGGAGAGTTACTGAATTTGTTGTGCACTGTGAGAGAAACTAGAGAATTGATGACACCGCCATGAAGTCAGAGAGAGAGGGATGTTGCTGAAGAGTTTCTGAGCACAGCCTTCAAGAAGGGGAGGAATTGGTCAAGGAAGTGGCCGACTGAAGTCCGACGGGTTCAGCCAATCACTGAGCTGATCGATGGACTAAGGAATGTGTAATATGAGACATTTCAGAGACTTTGGAGAGACAAAGAAACTGTGAATCCCCGGAGATGATCAGACCTCATCTGGACCATGAGGCGGACACACCAGTCTGTCGTGTGGTGCGGATGGGGCCTCTATTTCATGAAATATTACTACTGATAGTTAATTCAGTTTGTAAGTGAACTTTGTGTAGTACATTAAATCTTGTTTTTAATTTTGAACCGGATCCAGCTCATTTTTCTGGTGCGCAGTAAGAAGCTCGCAGCAGAAAAGTACCTGCGGCCTGCAGGCTCGCATCCTTTCTTTTAAACCTCAACAGAACTAAAAGTTAAAGTTTTGTTCTTGAACTTGGAAAAATACAACAATGTATTCAAATTAAAAATAAGTGAAGGAAAAGTTTTTTTTGTGCTAAATATGAGTTTGATTCAGTTCTGTAATTGTTTTGAATATAATGTTTTCTCGATGGAGCCACCGCGCTCAACATGACAACCCACCCGACGTAACAGATGACGTGTTGTCTGACACTCACTGGAGTTGCTGCAGCTTCCTGTACAAAAATGAATCCATCATTGTTCAAAGTAACAAAAAAACCATAATTTATGATATGAGTTTGAATGAATAACAATATTTTTAAATCGAGGACACTTCTCTGGCACCAAAACGGTGGCACCACTGTGTCGTATTAAACCAAACCGAGATTTTTGAGAACCGTTACACCCGTAATATTGATATGTGAGGTCTTATATTTTTCAGATTCATATCTTATTTTTAAGTTTCAGAATTTAAACGGACAACCTGCAGACTGTATGTTTGTCTATCTCTGGGGTGCTGGGTAGGTCACCATATGCTCACGGCAGAATGCTTTTCCTTACAGGAGGAGGTGATGGTGTTGGAGCGCATCCTGCTGCAGACCATCAAGTTTGACCTGCAGGTGGAGCATCCCTACCAGTTCCTGCTGCGCTATGCCAAGCAACTCAAAGGTACTTCTGTTTCTTTTTGTCCCTTTCTTCGGCATTTGGCAAAAATCCAGTCGATACAATTATAGTGACGAAAAACAGGGACTTAACTTAACTTTAGACCTCGACTGTGTGCCTGCATTAATTAGTTTGCCTAAATCTGTGCCAGGATTGTTAGTGTTGAAACAATACCAGTACTCTTATCGATACTCTTATCGGTTCTTTTTGATTATTTTGTGAGAAAATGTTGTTATCCATATGTTAACAAATCGTCTTTCTTGAACGGCAGCAGCAGAAATGTTTAAATTGTTCACTATTGATGATTCTACTGTTTCAATGCCAACAACAAATGTAAATTTGAGAACATTCCTACAGGGAGGAGTATATTTGGAGTTGACAGCTGTTGGGATCTGGCAGGAGCGTGTTTGGTTATCAGCAAGTATGAAAACTAAATTATTGACATTAATACAATTATTAATGTCACTAAGATTATTAACAAATATTAATAGTAATGGGGCACCACCCCGAGATCAGGGACCAATAACCAAACTATAGACTCAAAATTAAAGTTCACTCAAAATGTCAAAGTACTATTCGCACTGGTCTTTTAACTGATACAGTTAGTTACCAACCCCACCTGCGCTGACTGATCTAACCACAACACGATTACAGCAGTGTAATACCTGCTTCGTCCCGTTATCCCCTTCTATGTGCATCCTAGGAGACATTTCAACAATTAATCTGATCAACACAAACAGCCCATTACTCCTCGTAGCCCTGACTATGGCCAAGACAACTATCCTCATGAACTGGAAATCAAGGAATACCACACATCACACACTGGAAAAACTTAATGACAGATTACATTTCAATGGAAAATCTAACCTCCATCGTAACACCACTCCATCTGGTCATCCTTCACTATGTTTTTACAAACGTGACACCACCCATCCTATTAATATTGAAATTATAGTCATTATTATTTAGTCGTATTTTTTTATTTCTTTATCATTTTCTTTTTGCCTGTCCACCAATTGAAATCCACGAATGTACCTGCATACATGAACACGCACATGCATGCGTACCTGCATACACATATGCACATGCATGGGCTGGGTCATGGCTGCGGCCTCACCCGACAACCTACAAGAAGTTCCCAAATCCTTAAAATACAATCGCAGCGAAACAATTAGCTAAGCGATTAGCTTTCCTTGATCAGCCCGTTCTTCTGATCAAACTTCTTATGGCATCGCTAACATTACCTGCAGTGGTCGAGGATGGACGGCAGGTAGTGGAGAACTGGTGATGCGTTGGGCAGCTTTCACCAGCCTCTGTTGTCTGTGAACTTGATAATGATGTCGAAAGCATGTGCAGGCGTGTATTCGAAGGTGAGGAGGGAGGAGAGGACTCGGCACGCAGCCCTGTGAACAGGTGGTGTTCTGGTTGAGGAGGTGTAGTTGTCTAACCTAACAGGCTAGGTTCTGTTGGTTAGAGAGTTCTGTATCCAGTTGCAGAGGGAGGAAAGCTGATGGACAATCTGCTACTGTCTTCCAGGTGACAAGAACAAGGTGCAGAAGCTGGTTCAGATGGCCTGGACCTTTGTGAATGACGGGTAAGCTTAAAAACCAGTATTTGTTTTAAGGTTGACCAAGGAAATAACATAACATATTCAGTATATTTACTTTTCACTTGATGAAAGGACAGTAAACTCTAGTTCTAGTAATGGTTCTGTCGGGCAGAATAACCTAAAGTGTCAAATAATCATTTTAAACTCTGTTTCTCTTATACTTTGACTGGAATTGATCATGTGCAAGATGAACAGGTGTGTACAAGGGGAATATGATTATTTACTCATTGTGCTCCTCCTAAGCCTTTGTACCATGGTGGCCCTGCAGTGGGAGCCGCAGATCATAGCTGTGGCTGTCATGTATCTGGCTGGACGTCTCAGTAAGTTCGACATCCAGGACTGGACCTCCAAGCAATCGTCCCGGCGCTGGTGGGAGCAGTTTGTCTATGATGTGCCTGTGGAGGTGCTGGAAGGTAAAAGGAATACTGCCACATTTTTCATCGTATATTTAGGATGAAGTTTTAATGTCTTTCTACCTCTTCTCCTGTTTCCTACTCTCCTCCATTACAAAGATATCTGTCACCAGATCCTGGACTTGTATTCCCAGGTCAAGCAGCAGATACCCGATGGAGCGATAGGGACTGGTGAAGACCCCCACCCACCGTCCATTCTGCCCCCCACTGCCCCACCGCTGGCCAAGAAGGCCTCCCCTCAGACCAGCCCCATGCCACCTAGACCAGCTCAGGTGAGTGGGCCTGTGTTTCATTGTATGCCTTAAATTGTGCTTTTCTGAATCCGACTGATTCATGTTCTCTTGTGTTTTAGCCCTCTCCCAAAGATGACAGCAAGCCCACTAGTAAGTAAAAATCCCGCTAGCAGACACCAAACCCACTGAATGACGTATAAGTGAGTTTAAGCTCATTCATGTTTTTTCTGTATCTTGTCTTTTTATTTTCCAGAACTCACAAATCTAGAACCTCCTCCGCCTCCTCCTCCGCCCCCTCCTCCTCCAGTCTCCATAAACCCAGGTCAGTGTCCTCGGTCCTTAATGCCATTTAGATAGAGCATCAGTTGTCAACTGCCTTAAAACTGGAATGAAATGAATGTAGTTGACCACAGTAAGAATATTTTGTGCGCACAATATTTATATTTACTTTTCACCTTTTTCGTGATTAATAATGTTACATCACTATTTACTTCACACTATGCAGTACATAGCCCTGAAGAAGACATTTGTCACCTGCTAGACTGGCAGTGGATGGTCTTTGTCAGCGTGCCATTTCAGATCGATGTCTGACCAGCAAGCACCTTTGTGTTCCAGCTAAGCAGCCTCTTTCTCTTCTCCCACAGACCTTAAACCCCCTTCCTCCTACCCACCAGCCCCAAATCTGTCATCTAAACCACCCCCACCACCTTTACCCCATTGCCCACCTCCACCACCTCCTCCACCCATGGACCTCCCCACCTCCAGCTCCCTGATGTCCAGCGAAGGTTACCAGAAGCTCCAATCCATGATGACGACAGAGGGCTCCTGTTATACCACTGTACCCCAGGCCTGTGCTCCACCGCTGGGGTACCACCATTACCCCCCAGGCACCACATCCTACCACACTCCTCCACTCTCAACCTATAGCTACTTGCTTGCTCCTCCTCCGTTAGTGTTAGGGATGGCCCCTAGCTTGAGCAGTGGGTACCCACCACCGCCATCAGCAGCTGGACACAATCAGCTACCCCCTCCGCTGCCACCTGGGATGCCTCCAGTCAGCGGTCTGAGTCGTGGTACGTGGATGAGATGAGTATGGCAAAGAGAGGCTCAGATGTTTTTATAATGTTCTGATTGACTTGAAATTGCAATTTTCAACTTTTAAGATGAGGGGAAACAATTCATTGTTCTATGGGAAATAAAATGCACCCAATATGTGACCAATTCTGTTGTTGACTCATTTCTGAAAATATGTACTTTTACACAAATGTGAATGTTCCGGTAGGCTTCACTTGAGCCGGCAGTGTTAGCAGAGACACAGAGGATTGTAAAATACATGTCTTCAGTTACCGCTCTTATTTGCATTGTCGTATTTTAATGTCAATAGTATTCTCATCTGTATTCTCCTTTGCTCGGATAATCTCTGTTATTGCTTCATATCCTAATTTAATATTGATAGGAAGACAGTGTTCCATACTGTTAACTTTGTATTAGCCCATTAAAAGGAACACAGTGACTGTAAAAGGCAGCTTATTTTCATTGATTTAACTTTTTTCTTTTTCTCTGAAAAACGTTTTGCATTGAAGAACAAGATTTTTCTGCTCGATTCACGCAGAAATTATGATTGTTTCCACTTTTATTTAACTGGTATATAATACTATTTGCTTTCTTTCATTTGTACAGAAACCCTTTTCATGAGCTTAATTGGTGTATTTAATGTTGTGAATACAGAAGCACACTCTTTCAAAAATGCTGTTGATGTTTACTTTTTTTTTTTTAAATAAAGCGCAATAAACCAGAAGTGTGTCACCAATTGTAAATAATTTTAATAATTTCCCTGTTGATGTAAACTTTCCTCTCATAAATCATTTTAGGTTGCATGTATTACAATGGTCTTTAAAGTCAGTTATGGATTAATAAGTATTTACATACACTGGATCATTGAATCTTAGACTTACTTATAAACGCTGTTAACCTAACATGTCTTGACATTGTGGGAGAATCTCCATCGCCCGGATAGAACCCACTGACGCTGACACGGGGAGAACATGTAAACTCCACACAGGAGGGCCTTCCTGTGCGCTGACTGCCAGCCACAGCACCAGCGTGCCAACGAGATGGACTGCAGGGTATCCTCTACCCACAGAGGTGTAGCACCCCGGCCTACACCTCTAAGTAGCATATACAGCCTTGTTAAACTAAATAAAGGAGGGTTTTAATTACTGTCTGTGTTCATATACAGCAGAATTACTTTGGCATTGTTTAAAGCGGGAATCTCTACGACTTTCATTCAAATAAACGTCTGTTCAGTCATCATCAACAAAGAAGGTAACACAATGGTGACTGAGCAGATGGCCCACTGTTGAAAGTATTGCAATATTTATATATTTGCAGAATTACAAACTGGGTGACATTCACAGAAAAAGAAAAAGATTTTTTGCTATGTCTGAAATCAATAGCAGTTAAATATTACTGCATGCAAAAACTGGACACTAGGCCAGCATTAGTGTCCCACAATGCACTGCGATAATGACGGCAACATTCACAACAGACAACAGCTCTGTAACGTCAATAAGATTCCACTTTACTAGGCTGATACATTTTTTAATTAGTCCAGACTTTATGATTCTCACAAATCCTCGTTTGGTGACATGAGGTTGGCACGTGTTACCATGGTTATGCGTCTCCAACCAGAATGGAGGCTCTGAGGAACTTAGTTATTACAGTACAGTGCGTCCGAAAAGATGTATACTACTGTGTATTCACACAAAAGTATGTTGAACAATATTACACATGCTAGTATGTGCATTGTATGCAATTTCTGAAGTATTACAGTTTTTCTACATTGTACACACAAAAATGAATATGCACACAATTCTGAAATGTATTAACAAGAAAGCTCCAGACTGCTGAACTCCATGGTTTCCACCAACATAGAAATCAACCAGAACAGAAATCTAACAGCTAACACGAGCTAAAGTGGTTGTTGAACTTGCTTGCAAAGAGTTGCTCGGGGCTCGTGATTGGCTGAAAGGTGAGAGGGTGGTGACAACACTGCTATCATGAAAAGTATTACGGCTTTTTTTTCAGAATGGACGAGATAGGGGCCCAGTAGTGATGAAAGGTTTTAAGGAGAATTTGATTAATTTGATGCTGCTGTGATAAGTCATTGTACTGCCATCTTGTGATGATAACTGCAACTGAATGAACGGACCCACTGCAGTCTTTGCTATTCCATCCCACACCACACATTGTGGGTAGAGAAACTGAACCGTGACCAGAGCCTCACAGGTTTGATCTACAACAGCTGATGTTGTGTTTTGATCAATAACATTTGGGGAACATATAATGTTGTCAGAAGAAATTGAACATTAATGTCAAACTGTGATTTACATGTCTTAAAAGGTTACGTGCAGACACACTCACATGACAAATTTAACCTTTGCACCTTTACTGGAGCAGTTTACACGATGGCATTACATTAATCAACAATGATACAACACTGCTCCCAACCGCACGTACCAAAAAGTGGCAAGCAAACAATTGATTTATACCATCTTTACTGTTTGACTACTGATTTATTATACTTGCTTTGTTTTTTAATGATGCCTCTTGTTGTAATACTGCAAATGTCTGATCCCTGACTTATAAAGGATGATCTTATTCAATCTATCTTATCAGATTTTTTGTCCATTTAAAGTTATTGTTATGAATCAAATGGCAGAAAGGATGCCATTCATTGTTAAATAAATTGTTGGTTTATTTAACAAAGGTTGAAGTGAAGGTTTATAGGTATGATTTCACAGATGTGAGATAGACAAAATAACAGGAATACTTTTTAAGTGCATTCCAGTGCAACAGCCCTACAATATATCGGCTGCTACCCTTGTTATATACAGTATATGGCTACTACTTGCTATTACTTCCTTGAGGCATATCATTTGTGTAAAATCTGTAGTCCCTTTAAATTTATGTTGTGGTCTGGTTTTGTTCACCCTCTGTCATCTGTGTTTGGAGTGGGGTGTGAACTGGAGGGGTTGTGTTTTGGTTTTGAATCAATTCCAAAATAAGCACCGCCCTCTCGTGGACCACGGCGGTATGGCAAAAATAACAGAACTTCAGGACTAAACCATTCACTTGAGGCGATGCGATTACCGATTACTACAAATACGGTGAATTTTCACGAAAGCATGCGTGAATAAAGAAAATCTTAATTTTAATAAACACAAATGATGACATGTGTTATGTTGTGTAACACTTCTGAGAGCTGTTTTGCTTTTCGTGCATTGAACTAGAGTGGTACGGTCCGATAGTATTGAACGCAAAGCTAGAAAACGGGTTTGTTTTCACCGAGAGGAGGAAGCGCTGCTGTAGCCCCCATTTTTAAAACACGGCTGTAACATTTGTTTAATAGCTGGTTTGTTTTCGGACAGCAGCTTTCTTAGCTCGCCATGGCTCTGTGCGGGGGTGTCGGAGCCATGGCTTTGCCCAGCGAGCTTATCGTCCACATCTTCTCTTTTCTGTCGGACCGAGACAAGCTGCGGGCCTCGGCCGTGTGCTCTCGATGGAGGGAGTGTCTCTTCTACCCCGCGCTGTGGACCGAGCTCAAACTGCGGATAGGTGGTGGTTGTAACGGCGGCGGCTCCAGCTCCGAAGAGACCCCGAAGCTGGAGTTTCTCATGCGTAAGTTCGGTTCCTTCGTGCGGGAGCTGCAGCTGGAGCTCGCACCGGTGGGAGGCTACCTGAGTCCTCTGAACAGCGACCCATCGTCCGCCAGGATGGACCAGCCCGACAGCGACCCGCAGCTCTCCGAGCGATGGAGAGACGCCATGGCCACCTACTTGGACCAGGTGCTGTGTGTGTTCTCCAGCATCCGCAACAACAGGTATTGTTAAATTTTCTCCAAAATCCCATTTTGAGCGTTTGTTTATATTAAATTTCAGGGTTTTGCGTGACTCCCTACTCTACTTTTTTTTTTTGTAATTTCGTAGTATTGTGGTGCGTCGCAGTAAGCTAGCAGCTAGCTAGCTTAGTTAGCTATAAACAAACCCCTGCCAATAGGAGTTACGTAATAGGGTCGTGTCTTTGCGCTGGAGTCAGCATCCAACGTTATCTTAATATCTCTGAATACGTTATTCATATATCATTATTGTATTGCTTTATCATATGTATACAGACGTAAAATAATGATACAGCGTATGTATGATGTAGGCTTCATTGACGAGTTAAACGCTCGTCTGCGTCTTTTGTTGCCAGTTGTGTTTTCTACGTCACATTGGGGTCTTCATACCAGCAGATACAATGCTGCAGCCGTGGTGGTGGCTAGAGAAGGCTTTGTTGGCCACGACCTGCTGATATCAGCACTGACACACACACATATTTAGTGTATGTGGATACGCATTTCGCTCTGCTATGTCGTTGCATAATGTGAGATGTGACCATCGATGTGCTGCACACATGCATTCGAGCCACTTGGCTCATTTCTGCTGTGGAAGTATAACGTTCCTTTGAACGTTAAGCTTCCTATTTTCAGTGCAGAACCTATCTCTGTGTTATACCTTCTCCCACGTTCTCTGTTATTCTCTACAGTGCTTTGTAGTGCTGAAAATAGCAGCCAGCCACTGTTCGTGTCTTATTTCTGCTGAGGGCGTTGAAACCTTTTCTGTTGTCAGACTTCTTCTCATTGACCAGTTTCCAATATGTTCCATTCAAACACAGACTGATGTAACTAGCTGGTGTCCCAGTTACATTCAGCACACTAGTTTGAGTAATTCAAAGTATTTTTAGCAGTGTGTCATAATAGAATGTCCCATACTTGGCTTATCATGTTATTTCATTGATAGTTACCATTTCTATCAACTCAAACCAGTTGACCCATGATAAAGACAGATGCCAGCTGTCATATCTAACTTAACTCTCATGTTATCAGGTGACAAAAAGCAAGTTTTTCATTTAGCCAACATCTGTCCAACTCCAGGGGTACTGGTGCATGTTCAAAATAATGGGGATAGATAACTCATTGTTCCTTAACTAGTGCTTTCCCACACTAAGTAGCTGCACATGAGCCTGCTGTTGGTTTCATTTTGTTGAAGCTTAGCTCTCAGTTCATTTGCAGGAAGTGGGCTTCATCAAATATAATGCACAACGTGTGTGTTCATTATCTTTTCCCTCAACCTACATCGTTGATCTTCCAAACGTCATCGTCAAAACGGATGCAGGCGGTCGGGTGGGACTGCATTTCAAAGCATCGACTTGTGGCGTATAGTCTGCTGCTTGATTGTTGGACGTCTATTTTGGGCAGCGGGATATGATCTAGATGGCAGTGCAGCGAAGTGTTTGCATTGGAAATGGTGAAACTACTCCTCGAGCTGCTGTTTCTTCTGTTACAAATTCCCAAGCACCTCTCATGCGCTTCAAGCGATTGAACCAGCTGCACAACTTCCACCAGTAATAACTTCAACAAATATTGACAGAGCAAACAGGCGACCGTGAAACCATCCATTTGAGATAATTGTGCTGCTAGGTTTGGTTCTCTGTTACTAAAATGTAATGGGGAATAATGCTTTCTTTTATGACACAGTTGTGTCAGTGATGACCAACACACTGATGTTTACCCATTCTTAGTTTTGAAGAACATAACTTCATAACCCACTCTCGATAAAGGCAGAACTGTCATGTATTAGGTTTGACTTTATTTCCCAGGTTTGAATGGGATTTAAACACAAAATAAGAACCACCCGTCTGTTCTGAATGTATTTTAGATGTACTGCGTTCATGGTAACTGTTACCTGTCCGTCAGCTCAATGACACAGACTCACACGGTGAAAACCAAATGCACTGTTGCGGTTGTTTCCTTTTCATACTCCTAACATTCTCTCTCTCGCTCTCTCTCTCTCTAGAAACCTGCGGAAGCTGAGTCTGTATGGAGACACCTGTGTTCTCCAGCAGGAGGGACTTCTGGACAGGGGGGACAAGAAGATCAATGAGTAAGCCCGAGTAGAGCAACACATGGTTCAATAAGAAATGCTTGGATTCAGTAAAAGTTTCTGCCCGTAGAGCGCTCACTTGTGTTGTAAATATATTATACTTTATATCGGTACATGATTGACCGTCTAACACGAATGGCCAAAACACCACTTCTTGTCTTGTTTTGATATTCAGTGGCTGTTTGTGTGGGAGAGTTATTATGTGTGTTGTGTGGAGTTTCAGAAGGATGGTATACTTTCAGAATGGGTAGATGTTCACAAGACGGGTTGTCTTCATCCAGTCAGCGGGCACACAGCATCGCCACAGCACACACCATTAAACACTCTCGCTGTGTGTGACCAACTCTCTGTCAACAGACTGTTGGGCTGATGTATGAATGAATAATGTAGCGTGGACCACTGAGGTGCAGCAGACCGGGTGATCACAGTCTCTGAAGCGAGGGATTGTTTACTGCAAATAATGCTGTAATTATCTTAAAATAATCCAGTGGGCCAACATGCTAATCAACAACGGGGATGGGGGTAGATATTTGTTTTCATTTCGGTCGTCGTAGTCAAGCGGATATTTACCCTCGGTAGCGGATGTGCTGCTCGGCTGGGGAGCAGTGGCACTCGTGCGTAGATAATTCCTTGAAATTTTAGCCCATGTTGTGTTTCACATATTGATGGTGTTTCCATCCTTTCCTTTAAATCATGATTCTGGATCTGGTTCTCGAGCTCTAATTTGCTCAACTGGAAAAAACCTGAAGTTGTGTTGATGCAGATCTCCAAAATCTGAGAAAATAACCTTGTGGATGTCATCAGGATTATCTCTGCATGAGCTTGGGGACGATACGCTTTGTTGAGAGTAGTGTTACTTCCTTCATGTTTCACTATCATGTATAAATACCCTGTATGTGCGTCAGATTACTCAATTTGGGGTGCACAGCCCATTGATCCAGATCACTGCCTATTAAAATGGCCTTTTGGTATGCCAGTATTTGTCATTCATGGCAACCAGCATGTGTTCTTTCTGCAGCTCAGTGGTAGTGAGGTGGGAGGCAGCACATGGAAACGCGTCGTCGAGTCATACCTTCACAACAGGTCTGAATGATGCCAGCTTGTTTTCGTGAACCTCAAATTAGCCACAAAAAATGTGTTGAAATATAATTTGTCAGATTACAAGAGTCTGTTGTTGTTTGCTCCTCACAAAGAGTTTCATATGGTGAAATGTTCTGTCAGCGTAGTGTTGTTCTCTTACATATCTTTCTCTTAGCACAAACTAATATCTTCCTTCCCCACACAGATACGGTTTATTTCTGGGAAGAAGTTTGTCTTAGATTTGCTCTCATGGCGTCTTAAATGTTATGCTAGTAAAGAGACTTGAAGCTAATTCTCTTGCACCCTCTCTGTGCCTCCCCTGTGCTCTCTGCAGAATCCAGCAGTTGTTCATGGAGGTGTTGTCTAACGGCCGACAGCTGAGGTGGTTGTCCTGTAGCTTCATGCTGGGTCTGGTGACTCCCTGCTCCTTAGCCTGCCTGTCAAACCCTTCAGCGGAGACCCTGCAGCACCTCAGTTTACTGGACCACCAGCTGGGTATGTGTAGGTGTGGTTCTTCTGGATCTGTGTGTACAATTTGATTATATTGGTGTAAATCCAGAACGGCAGTATATTATGTTTCGTACAACTAACCTCTCCTGACTTTCCCTCAGGTCCCCTCATCTCACCATCAGAGTTGGATCGTCTATCTAACCTTCATTCGTTGGCTCTGGATTTTGCCGATTTGACATCTGAGCTTTGCGGTCTGCTGGCATCTCCTCTTCGCACGCCGCTGCATCGCCTCTCCTTGCTGCTCAACGGCGCCGCCCTGGAATTCAAACCGCTAGAAGGGACCGCTACAGAGGACGACTGGAAAGCACTGGTAATGCAGCGCGTATCTCCCTTTTTCTGTCTTGTTGGCGCCCTCTAGTCAGAAAGAATGATTCCAGGACAGCCTCTTGCTCCGTTTGTTGTCAAGTGTCACCTCTCCTCCCCAGATTCGCGTGAGCGCCAACCTGCGGGTGTACATCGTGGCCCTGGAGGTCAACAGCTCGGTGCTCCTCAGGGTCCTAAAGCCCAGCCTACCACTGGAGCGCCTCCACCTCGACAGTTACAGCACGCTGGTGACCGACGGCACACTGGAGCTCATCTCTCAGCAGTACAACAAAACGCTGACTCACTTCCTGCTCCTGAGGGACGACCCCGACTTCCCCGACCTCAGCATCAATCGGAACGAAGACCCGCTGGTCCTCTTGTCATGGAGATGTACGAAGCTGGCTGTACTGGTGATTCATGGTGAGTTCAGCTCGCTGTTTCGGGGATGTACCGTAATGGGACTTTAAGTTCATTCTGGTCTGTGCCGGGTGAACTTTGTGATAGCATACACATATGGTTGTCGTGTATGTATTATCTAAATATGGGTCGGAAGCCAAGAGAAACTACAGCATCTTTAAATCTGATAATCAATTGCTTCAAATCACCCAACTACTACGATGCCTTCATTCCAGTTCTGCTGTTGAAACCTAGTATTACAGAATTGCTGTGCTTATTTTTAGTAGCATCATTAATTCTACATGTGGTAACTGAAGATAATGAGGGTCACTATCATGTTCGGCTCAACGTTTAACCTACGTTAAGTGTTTTGGGTGTTGTCCATTCACACATCCAGTAGACCGAGATAGATGAGCATTCATTTGAAGTTATGTTTGTGACCTGCTGATGGATGAAACTCTCCTTTTAGCTCCATTGAGCTGTCCACCGCTAAATGCTGTGTTCCCGAGTTATTCACCGACTGTTTGTCTGGTGCACGCAGCATACATGTGGGTTTATTTTCACTGAAAACCGCTTCCTGCTGATGTCAGAGTTTGGTGGTTGTAATCTTTGGGTTTGTCAATGTGAGACATCTTTCACATTAACATCACACATGAAGAGATGTGCATGTTTTCAAATGCTGAACACCAGCTGGTCGAGACATCGTGGTTATTATTCCTGCCGGTTACAGGCCCTGTGTTTGTCTCGAAGTAGGTCAAAGTTCCACCCAGGCAACTATGTGAGATGGGGAAAGGGAAAGCAACCTTAGTCAGAATCAGAACCGTTTATTGCCACGGTATGTTGCGCATACAAGGAATTTGACATGGCGGGGGGTGCATGACATTTAACAAACACAGTGCAAGAAATATAAACATATTCAAATTTACAGCAAAATATAAATGAATCAAAATATAATGACTGAATATGCAACCAGTATCTCATCATAAATCACGTCATGGTTTGTATCCAATGTTGTGTGTAAAGCTGTGTTGCACATTCATTGTTAATCCTAAAGATTAGTGAGATTAGTCCACCCTCCCTGAGCACCGCTCTCTCTGTCTCTGCAGGTTACACGGTTTGGTCCCATAATTTGGTGGCCATCTCCCGGCTGCGTGGCTCCAGCCTCCGCGTCCTGACCGTCTCAGAGGAGAGCGTCGACTTCGATCCGGACCAGTTGGTGTGCATGGAGGGCGACCCGGTCCACAACCTGGTCAAGGAGGTTTCCCTGGGCCTCGGCCGCGTCTGGCACCCCTGCCTGGATTCCAGCCTTGTTTTATCCGAGCCCACCCAGCACTTCCACCGCGAGCTGCACGCCTTCAGCGTCAGCATGTAGGCAGGGATGGCAAGTCCGGCGCGTCACAGCCCAAACTGTGTCAAGACCAGGCCAGACCGACCAAAGTCCAAGTCGACTCAGACCCCTGACCCAGGCCAACTGGAGACCTAAGTGAGAATCTAAACTGGATCTTAAAACAGTCTATGACTCACATTTATGTGAACTGGGGTGAGCTGATTGTTTTTATTTTACTTTTATTTTTTTGTTTGTTTCGCGGGGGTTTTAGCTCACAATCAAGTCATTTTCCAAATGATTCCCTGTTTTCTTGCTTTGCCTCCTGATTATCTAGTTAGAAAATGACTTCAAATGAAGAATATCCCTTTTCAAATTAGATATTTTAATACTGCTACAATGGGTCACTCGGCCGCTTCAAATGCCCTCTCGTCTGGCGTGGCCCAGTCTGGTCTGGTCTTGATGGCCAAGTATTCAGAGCTCCATGTCCTCTCCTTCGCCGTAATAACCTCCAGAGCCTCTGTATGATGTAACTTTGATTTCTTTTCTTTTCTCAACTCAACCTGCTCTGTATAACCTTGTTTTCCCCCGTGTGGTGGTTCCCTTGCCTGTATAGGCTTTGTGTGTATTTAAACACAAACATATAATTATCCTGCTCACAGCTAGAACAGGACAAGCAGGCAGGTTGAGTGATGGGCCGGTGGGATTTAAAGGGGGGGGGGGGCTTTAGTTGTGAACATCGCTTTCTTTAGAAACCTTTGCTCTGCGTTGGTCTTTCTGTCGGCTCCACTCTAGCACACTTACCCAATCGATCACTTCCTGGGTAACACGACCACAGCTGCTCCTCTTGTCACCGTGTCCACTAGCTGGAGAGCCTTGGCAGCAGGGTGGGAATCTCCACTGTAACGTGGCTGACTGTGGCGGGGTGCTAATCAGTTTTAATGCTGTTTACCAGCATGGACCATGTCAGTGCTATGACTCTGATATTCTGATCCTTTTTGAATGGTTTTATTGAGGGTTTTGAGCTCCTTGCTGGTGGTGTTTTGGAGAATATTGTTACATGCTTGCAGCCGCCACACTTCCCACCCTGCCCACTTGTGGATCTTTGGTGAAACCTCGCTAGTAGAGTAAATGGGGAGCCGCGTCTTCCGACTGACATTCAGAGCCCAACTCCAGAATCAGCCCGTCACAGTGCGACACATCTGTAGGGAGCTCCGAGTTGCATCTTTTCTTTCTATGTTCAGAATGAATATAGCTGCCTTTGCTCACCTTTGGAGGTCGAGACTTCCTGACTGGTATCGCTGGCTCCAGAGCCCTTTTGTATTCAAACGTGACGTCATCATGTCAAAGAACAGAACAGGAGTGTGCGATATAATGTGAAGGGCTCTGAGAAGAAAAACCCTTCAAACAGTCCTGCTTAATTCTTAAGGGAAAAAACGGTTTTCATTCTATAATGTCATATATATTTATATCTAGAGGAATCTCTTTGACTACTTTACTAAACATCTGGTGCGGCCATGCAAACACAACCAGTATTCTGTAGGCACAGCCTCAAAGATGACAAAGACCAAACCCAGGTGTTGCAGCCATGCCAGCAATTCAGTAGGCAGGAACTAGATGTTTCTCTCATGATGGATGTCTTGTTTTGGAGTAAGACCTTTCCCGCGAAAGAGCCGGTAAAAGAAGAAGATGCACTGAATGTAACTAAACTCTCGCCCTGTCCCTTTCTGTTGGCCAGTGACCTGCTGTATAGCTCTGTATGCCTCAGAAACCTGGCAGAAGCATATCTTGCCACAGCAGTCACGGCGGCTGAATAAATAAATGCGCGAGGAAGTCGTAGGTTCCAAGGCTGGGTTTTTGTTTTTCCTTTTTTAAACGTGGCACCAACAGCACAACAAGGTCTTGGGTGTGAACCTTTGGCGTATTGCTGTCGGCTTTTAACATCACTATGACCAGGAGAGAGGTGGTGATGATGTCGAGTAGGGTGTGTGAAACAATCAGCTCGTGTGATATATATATATATATATATATATATATATATATATATATATATATTATTTTATTTTATTTATTTTTTTATTTATTTTTTTTCCCTCGAGTCACAGTTGCCTTGGAAACAGCCCCATGATTTATGGATACAGTTGTTGTTGTTATTATTATTGATGATGTTGTTCATTATGCCATCTGATAGACCCTCGCTCCACCTCGGTTGATTGGGGGATCAGTAAACTTAATCATACATTTGTTTTCAAAGATTAAGGTTGATGAAGACTAAAGACTGGCAAAAGCTGTCTGCTCGTTGCACATGTTTTATATCTCAGTCAATAAGGGGGGCAGAGAGCTGCTGCTGCTGCGGAGTGAAGGGAGTCCATGCTGTCCACGGAGGACCTGCCGGGCCCCGTTACCTTCTGAAGTGAATGTAGTCAATCTCCTGGTGTGAAACGACTTCCTCCCGTCTGGCGGTGCAGCTGGCTTGGTCCTCAGGCTTCCTTTAACCAGGGTGAAGGCGCGACTTCGGTTGAATCACAGTCGCTTTTATTGTCCTAATTTCATTCGCCCCAATATATGAAAGAAATGTTATTCAGGCTCTGCGGAAGCACAAGCACGCCATGATCAGGACTCAAGCCAGGGGCCACCGCGGGGAGACCAGTCGATAGCTGGGCCGGTGTGGTGACATCTGCTGCGCCGGGGTCCTGACTGCTCAATGGTCCTGACAGCATTTCTAGAGCCGAAGTGGGATTTCACCAAAAGAAATCCGAGCACCTAACCTCCCGAAGTAAACGCTGTCGACTCTCCCAAATCCGCTCACTTGTTTTGCACACCGTGGCGCTTTAGAGGGTCGGGCCAATGGCATTGCAGACTGTGAAGGTCCATATCCAGGTCTGTCGTTTACAAGGTTGACCAGAGATTTATTTATTTTTTTCATTTATTTTTTTACTACACATGGACCGATACGGATCCTGAGTTACAGAGTGGGCCAGCACTTAGCTTGGTTCCGAACAAATGGGTCCCAGCGGTGGGCCTGTGGTTACCAAATGTTTGCTCATCTGTGAAGGGACCTCGATGGTCTAGCTAAGACGAGTCTCTAGTCCATGTCTCAGGATTAATGCGCTCTGGTACCAGGAGGTTCTTTTGAAGGCCTTCTGCGGCTGCACACAGAGCTGCTCACTCCCAACACTCAGAGGCCAGCAATGCCAACAGGACGCATTCAGACCGAAATGTGTTTGGTTTTTTATCTTTTCTTCTTCCTTGCCTCCTGATTTTGCCTCGTCTCTTTCTTTTCTTTTTTCGAGCTTGACTTTAAGCTGTTTGTGTTGGTATAGGCATCACCTGATAAAGAGGGAAACAATCTCCAGTCATTAAAACTAGATGGTCATCTGAGCTGAGCAAATGGATTATGTTTTTTACAAGCAAGTTATTTTAAACAAGCTGATTTTACAAATCCCACCCTAGCCACCGCATCTGCTTCCTCCTCCGCTTCTCGTCTTCTTAACCGTTATTGGCTCCCCACTAGAAGTCCCCTCGTGAGGGGGCTGCGTTTCTTCCTCAGACTATGGGCAGAACGTAAAAAAACTTGAATACTCCCAATTGGACGAGGTATAAAGAGATGTGTTGTTATCATGAATTCCACTCTCATACACTGGTGAGGAAATGTCCTCCTGTATGGAGGCTCCCGGGCAAATTCTTAATCGAGAGTTAATGTTTTTTTTGACAATTTGCGAACTATTTCACAATCTGCAGAGAGAAAGACGACGTTGATGATATGCGGGAGACAGTATGGCATAGCATGTTGACTACTCCTACTACATCAGTGGAGAATCGGCTTCTCAATAATGTCTGGAGCTCAACATTGAGCCGTCTCTCTGCTCTCCACCGGGGTGATAGCTTCACGTTGCTTCAGTCGTTCGTTGCTGTGATTGTTTGGTTCACTCTTTAGGGAAGCAGCGTTTGAGGCGACCGTGTCTCTGGTTTTCAGCACACGCACGTTTTAATCTCTCCTGTAAAGCGTGCTTGTGTTTTCTGCGCACGTTTTCATGTAAGCTCTCTAAAGTGTACCCAGTAGAAATGTGTGAGTAACATGGCGTGACTGTGTGCGTGTTAAGTGTGTATATATTTAAAGGGGGGGGGGGGGGTCTTAACACTTCTACTGCAGCAGGAAACAAATCTTTCGTTAGTTCTCAGGGTACAATCTGTTTTCAAAAGGAGGGGAAGTTCCCTTAGCTCAGGCCTCTAGCTCACTCTATGAACAGTAGGACGCACTGGAGCTGTTCTCCTCCCTTGATGTATTTTTAAGCTGCCAAAGACCACCGTAGACCAGGTCCTAAACCCAGACACAAGTCTATCTGAAGTGCCCGCACGCTGGCAGGAGGCTGCTCCAGTATTCTTTCCCACTCCCCACCTCCTTCGAGTGCTGTCCTCTCTGTTTCTCTTTCCTCCCTCGTAGTGGTTCCGCTCCACTTTGTGGTTTCTCCCCCTGAGCTCCTGACCATTCTGTTCCACGTGCTACGGACCGGACTGTGCTGGACCACATAACGCGGGAACAGTCTCGCTCTGCGGTTGGCGCGAAAGGAGACCAAAAAGTCGGGCCAGCGCTGTCGCAGCGGCTGCACCCTGTGTTCACACCAGCTGTATAGAATGTGGGTTGTGAAAAGCGCTGTTTGATATTTCTAACCAGCATGTGTTACTTAATGAGGGTAGGCAGCGTTGTTACAACGTGGCTCATTTCCTGTCTGTGAAGTGCACCTCACAGAGCAAAAGCCAGGCGTTTCTCTAGTCCAGAGCAGTGTTCTTCTATACGGTCCTCCCTCCATCACCTGTTTCACTGTGAGTGAATGTAAAAGCTAAGAAAAGGCGAGGAGGATGAGGAGTTTGGTTCAATCTCCGAACACGCCGGGGACTAAACGCTTCCTGAAGCTCCTCTCAGCCGGGACACGGTCTGACGTGTTGCATGGCCTGTGGGCCATGGTCAAGTCTGACTGGAAGTGTTTTTAAGTCCCTGTTACGTGATTTGCTGCTAGGAACGGGACATTCTACACTGTGGGGGGGGGGGGGGGGGGGGGGGGGTCGCTCAGGCCGTCTGACTTTGGCAAACCGTTTACTACATGGCTAGTTAAGTGTCTGCATGAAATTTAGACGATATAAATATATGCTATATTTTTTGTAACTTTTGAACGAGTGGTGGGGGTTTTTTTCTGTGTTTTTTTTTTTTGGAAGAGATCTGGAACGCAGCTATTATGGACTAGACACACCGGATCACCAGCTGGTCTGAGCAGAGTGGAGGTGCGTTGACGTTATAGACTCTGTTATTTAAACACTTTCCCTTCTGCATCCAGAGGTCATTTTTCGAGGCCTTTTTTTCTTCTTTTTTTGTGTCCGGTACACAAAAGATCACACGTGTGAAAGCAGCTTACACTGACCGTGTGCTAAATACAGCACAAGAACTAGCTTCTCTTTCCACCAAATGAGTGGGTTCCACCCCTCGGATCAATCTGCCAGGTCAAAGAACATCACAACACAGTAAGAGGAAGTTAGTCTGCATACTTAACAGACACGTGAACGCACACAGAAGTCCCAGCACGCATTCACTGTGGACACACATGGACTTGTTCATACACCATATGCAGACAGAGGTTTGTGTGTGACTGACTGACACGCAGCTAGCGGAGCCTTATTTTAAATGCCATTAAAATGACAGGTGTGAAGGCTCGAGAGGAGGCGTCGGTTATTCAGGAGACCATTAGCAGCAGTTACTGTACATTGTTGTGGTCGCAGCCAGTTCAATCTGCCCTTTTGACTTCTTATTTGTTTTTTTCTGTACTTATTATATGCATTCGTAGAGAAATCCTGGATGATATCGGGGCCCCTGTGGCCTGCTGGGTAATTGAATCTGCAGAGCTGGCCTCTAATGTAGTCCATCTGAGACAGTTGGCCTGGACAGCTTGTTAAAACTGTAGATACACGCCGATGTGGGTCCATCTGTCCTGCTGTCCATGTACAAAGAGTTGGGTTTGACACCTCTGTGCTCGCACTTCACAGCCAATATTTATATGATTGACGTGGACGGATCAGATGTGTGTTATTTTAGTACCAAAGCAGCCGACTGCGTCAGATCTGCATCAGTCTAAACAGGCAAACTCACATCGGACACGGCCACTTTCATTTCCCCTTTGATCATTGCCAGCTTGAGTTTGTAACGTCAACTCTGGAAATATTCACAATGATTTAGAAAGTACGCTGAAAATAGCCGTAGCGAGAGGAGGAAGTAAGACGGTTCAGGGACTTGTTTCTGAAAGGATTGCCATGAAGAGACAGGGTTTCCTCATCACAGATTATCAGCCGCTTCCCCTTTTCTTTTGTGTTTTTAAACCTATATGCGAAGACCATAGACTACTACCAGACTTTGAATAGCCTCAAACAGGGCTGGACTCCTGTGGGAATCTAATCGGCACGTTTCTGTTACTCTGAGAAAAGAAACACTGGATGTGCATTGCACTGGTATTAGAATCAGCCCTGTGGAACAGACTTAGATAGACGTGTATACGGCTGGATGGGGTCTCTGCCAATGGGGAGGCTCACACAGAGAAAAGACCGTTAGCCGTGCCCAGAGACTTTCCAGTTTTCTATTTCAGCAACAGTCTTGACAATAACAACTGAACTCAGTTTATGACCATGATGTCAGCAGTGAAATAAAGAGTATTTGTCAGACAACTTGTCACACTGTGTATCTAGAGAAGAAACGACAACATGACCTGGCCAAACTCTTGTCAGTAGCTGTGGCGCGTAGCTGTGGCGCGTAGCGGCTACATCAAGGAAGTGATGGACACCCGTGCTTCAGTGTCAGCCAACTCTCTTCATTTAGATCTCGGCTACTGTGGCTCTGACGCTTCTGGCTGCTCAACAAAGTCTTTCTTGTCAAGTCTGGAGAGCCAAACCTAATTATCCGGGCAGGCCTGCTGCCCAGTCCAGCCCAACAACTATGCAAGAGGAATGCATATAATCCACACTCTTCTCTGTTTTAGTTCATTTTTTCAGTTTTTTCTTTTCTTTCTCTCTTTGTCACACAGTAGAAATGAAGACGCAAACTATTAAGAACTTGCAATGACAATACTTGGCCTTATGATGATTTCTGAAATCTTCTCGTTTTATCGTTTTTGAGATCTTTGTGATTCTGGTCGGCCGGCCCGGGCGGCGGCGGCGGTGACGGCGGGCTCACTCTTGGTCTCTGTGAGACCGGCTAGACGGCCCCAGTTTTATCGTGGTACGAATGTTGTGCATTTGTTTAAAATCAGGACAGTTTGCAATAACAGCAGTCTTACTAGTGGCCACAAAGGGGCACGAGCAGTGCTGACAGCGCCTTTAGAAAACCATAGAGGAAGAGCTATAAATAGATCTATATATAGATATATATATAAACTCACAGTGCATATTTGTATTAGGTATCAACAATGCATTACCGTGGTATACTCTTATGCAACACATGTCCGGGTTCAATTTATGAACATGAAGTATATAATAAAATCACACAGACTTTGTAAATCCGAAAAGCTCCGTCGTCGTGTGTGTGTGTGTGTGTTTTACCATCCTTAATATTGACTATTCTGAGCGTTCTGTTCCTGTGTGTTTGTTAAAGTGAGCACATAGCCGTGGGGTCTCTCTGTGGGCAGGGAAGCAGACGGAAGCCCCCCAAAAACACAGCTGGACCTGGTTTCAAACCACATGGAGCATCTTTTAAATGCAGTTTGACATTCTAATCTGATCCGTACGCCGTCTCGCTAAACGTCCGAGTGCGAGCAGCGGCGTGGATTAAGACTTGTTGTGACCAGCAAAGAAATTAGCACCAAGATCTTCCCTCCGTCTGTCTGTATGTGGGCACGCTTCGATTGAGAACTCTGCTTAATCTACATCTGTGAAACTGCTCTTAATGTAAATCCAAAATAATACAAAACTCTGATTTGAAACCTTTGCAGCTGTTTGGTTGTTTTTTTTTAGTCTGCAGGGAACGAGTCCCCTCCGGCCGAGAGGACCGGTTTTATCTTGGTGTTGATCCGTGGTTCTGTTGTAAAACCTCTTAACTGACAGATGGCGTCCACCTGAGGGGGGGCAAGATGCCGAATGTTGATTTGAATTAATGTTGAATGAATGCTTCTCTTCTTTTAGTCAGTGAATAAAAGCATTAAAAAGTTGTTTGCTCCCAGTGTCTTATTCAGCACACACACACCATACATGTCACCATGCTCACAGGAAACGGAGGACCGTTGAGGGAACACCAGAAACATGAGCTCTGGTAACACATCCCTACACTGCAAGCAGGAAGAGAGATGAGGCAACAACCCAGGAGGAAGGATTCCCCTCTGCTCACTCTCTTTAATTGTAGAGATATAAGATACAAGACATGGAATATAAGATACTGAGAGAAAACAGCAGCCTGCAGTACTTCAATATTTAACAAGAAGTAATTTTGGTGCTGAACTGTAGGATTTAAATTTGAGCAACAGTTACAAATAGTAAGTCTTTCATTCAGGGGAAAAAACATGGAGGCATAGATAATGATGCAGCCAAAAGCCGTGCCGAACAAAGCGTTCAACTCTATTCACTGTGTTTAATATGCAGAAAGGTATTGTTGTACGGGTGCTTTTACTCATGATTTATTTTAAAAGCAGCATTTATGACATAAATATATTTGCCCATGACCTCGGCGGCAACACCTCCCAGAAAAAGGCTTCACTGCTAATTTGAGTTTGTTTCCTGCTGTGTTCAGAGCTCAGACAAAGGGCTTCTGGGTAATGAGAGTACCTGGTTGGTGTTACGTAATCAAGCTGAAACAATAACACATTTCTGTGTGTCCCACGGTTACCGTGAAGCTGCCCTTGCAATACCGAAGACTTGCTCAACTTTCACTGAGGTTTGTCGGACACGGGAATAAGAGAAAAGTATTAATAAATGATTATTCGTTATTTTAGATTGTTGGAACTCCTATTAATCTTTATAGATTACTTAAAGGGCCACAAAACCAGCTTCTCACTGGTTATAACAGACATCACCCCAATCCTGGCTTCTCTTCACTGGCTCCCCGATTGTTTTAGAATTGATTTTAAGATTTTACTGATCACTTTTAAAGCACGTTTGGGCTGGCCCCAACATATAGAGGAAATGTTGACCTCCCTACGGGCCAGCACGCAGCCTTAGATCCTCAGGCGGAACCGACAGATGGAGTTCTCTGTGTCACCGCCTCTACATGTGACCGACAGATGGAGTTCTCTGTGTCACCGCCTCTGCATGTGACCGACAGATGGAGTTCTCTGTGTCACCGCCTCTACATGTGACCGACAGATGGAGTTCTCTGTCACCGCCTCTGCATGTGACCGACAGATGGAGTTCTCTGTGTCACCGCCTCTGCATGTGACCGACAGATGGAGTTCTCTGTGTCACCGCCTCTACATGTGACCGACAGATGGAGTTCTCTGTGTCACCATCGCGGCAACAGCAAGTGACCGACAGACGTAGTTTCTTTCTTACGTTGTCATTACAAACAACTGATCATACGGACCAGTTGCTCGTGTGACATTATGTGTTATATTTGTTGTTTAATTTCTTGTTGTTGTACCTTATTTTGTTACATGCACATCGCCATCCGACAGATGGAGTTCTCTGTATCACCGCCTCTACATGTGACCGACAGATGGAGTTCTCTGTATCACCGCCTCTACATGTGACCGACAGATGGAGTTCTCTGTGTCACCGCCTCTACATGTGACCGACAGATGGAGTTCTCTGTGTCACCGCCTCTACATGTGACCGACAGATGGAGTTCTCTGTGTCACCGCCTCTGCATGTGACCGACAGATGGAGTTCTCTGTGTCACCGCCTCTGCATGTGACCGACAGATGGAGTTCTCTGTGTCACCGCCTCTGCATGTGACCGACAGATGGAGTTCTCTGTGTCACCGCCTCTGCATGTGACCGACAGATGGAGTTCTCTGTGTCACCGCCTCTGCATGTGACCGACAGATGGAGTTCTCTGTGTCACCGCCTCTACATGTGACCGACAGATGGAGTTCTCTGTGTCACCGCCTCTACATGTGACCGACAGATGGAGTTCTCTGTGTCACCATCGCGGCAACAGCAAGTGACCGACAGACGTAGTTTCTTTCTTACGTTGTCATTACAAACAACTGATCATACGGACCAGTTGCTCGTGTGACATTATGTGTTATATTTGTTGTTTAATTTCTTGTTGTTGTACCTTATTTTGTTACATGCACATCGCCATCCGACAGATGGAGTTCTCTGTGTCACCGCCTCTGCATGTGACCGACAGATGGAGTTCTCTGTGTCACCGCCTCTGCATGTGACCGACAGATGGAGTTCTCTGTGTCACCGCCTCTACATGTGACCGACAGATGGAGTTCTCTGTGTCACCGCCTCTGCATGTGACCGACAGATGGAGTTCTCTGTGTCACCGCCTCTACATGTGACCGACAGATGGAGTTCTCTGTGTCACCGCCTCTGCATGTGACCGACAGATGGAGTTCTCTGTGTCACCGCCTCTGCATGTGACCGACAGATGGAGTTCTCTGTGTCACCGCCTCTGCATGTGACCGACAGATGGAGTTCTCTGTGTCACCGCCTCTACATGTGACCGACAGATGGAGTTCTCTGTGTCACCATCGCGGCATGTGACCGACAAATGGAGTTCTCTGTGTCACCGCCTCTGCATGTGACCGACAGATGGAGTTCTCTGTGTCACCGCCTCTGCATGTGACCGACAGATGGAGTTCTCTGTGTCACCGCCTCTGCATGTGACCGACAGATGGAGTTCTCTGTGTCACCGCCTCTGCATGTGACCGACAGATGGAGTTCTCTGTGTCACCGCCTCTGCATGTGACCGACAGATGGAGTTCTCTGTGTCACCGCCTCTGCATGTGACCGACAGATGGAGTTCTCTGTGTCACCGCCTCTGCATGTGACCGACAGATGGAGTTCTCTGTGTCACCGCCTCTACATGTGACCGACAGATGGAGTTCTCTGTGTCACCGCCTCTGCATGTGACCGACAGATGGAGTTCTCTGTGTCACCGCCTCTACATGTGACCGACAGATGGAGTTCTCTGTGTCACCGCCTCTACATGTGACCGACAGATGGAGTTCTCTGTGTCACCGCCTCTACATGTGACCGACAGATGGAGTTCTCTGTGTCACCGCCTCTACATGTGACCGACAGATGGAGTTCTCTGTGTCACCGCCTCTGCATGTGACCGACAGATGGAGTTCTCTGTGTCACCGCCTCTGCATGTGACCGACAGATGGAGTTCTCTGTGTCACCGCCTCTGCATGTGACCGACAGATGGAGTTCTCTGTGTCACCGCCTCTGCATGTGACCGACAGATGGAGTTCTCTGTGTCACCGCCTCTGCATGTGACCGACAGATGGAGTTCTCTGTGTCACCGCCTCTGCATGTGACCGACAAATGGAGTTCTCTGTGTCACCGCCTCTGCATGTGACCGACAGATGGAGTTCTCTGTGTCACCGCCTCTGCATGTGACCGACAGATGGAGTTCTCTGTGTCACCGCCTCTGCATGTGACCGACAGATGGAGTTCTCTATGTCACCGCCTCTGCATGTGACCGACAGATGGAGTTCTCTGTGTCACCGCCTCTGCATGTGACCGACAAATGGAGTTCTCTGTGTCACCGCCTCTGCATGTGACCGACAAATGGAGTTCTCTGTGTCACCGCCTCTGCATGTGACCGACAGATGGAGTTCTCTGTGTCACCGCCTCTACATGTGACCGACAGATGGAGTTCTCTGTGTCACCGCCTCTACATGTGACCGACAGATGGAGTTCTCTGTGTCACCGCCTCTACATGTGACCGACAGATGGAGTTCTCTGTGTCACCGCCTCTGCATGTGACCGACAGATGGAGTTCTCTGTGTCACCGCCTCTACATGTGACCGACAGATGGAGTTCTCTGTGTCACCGCCTCTACATGTGACCGACAGATGGAGTTCTCTGTGTCACCGCCTCTGCATGTGACCGACAGATGGAGTTCTCTGTGTCACCATCACGGCAACAGCAGGTGACCGACAGACGTAGTTTCTTTCTTACGGTGTCAATACAAACAACTGATCATACGGACCAGTTGCTCGTGTGACATTATGTGTTATATTTGTTGTTTAATTTCTCGTTGTTGTACCTTATTTTGTTACATGCACATCGCCATCGGACAGATGGAGTTCTCTGTATCACCGCCTCCGCATGTGACCGACAGATGGAGTTCTCTGTGTCACCACCGCGGGATCTACAAGTGACGTAGTCACCCTCGAGGGAGCAACACACCAGGAACCAGAATCAAAAGACTGGTACAAACAGTGTCATCAACAGTGTCAGCAATCAATACGGACCAGTTGCTCGGGTGTACTCTATACAAACTGGTTGGCTGTTTCACCACTTCATCACCATGCCTGAATTAAATTGTCCATGGAATCCATGGATATTATGTGTTATATTTCTTGTTTCATTTCTTGTTGTTTTACCTTTTTATTTTGTTGCATGCACATCACCTTCGCAACCCTCCTCCCAACTCAACTGAGCTTGTGTGATTCATACTTTGAAGCTTCCACCACAGACTACTGAATATGTTGTGCATTTTTCCCTTGCTAGCGAATAAACAAAGACAGCTTTCAATCTTCTGAAGACTTTATTGTTGATTTGTGAACAAAACTCTCTTCTGCCGATTGACATAGTACTGTTATGGAAGATTTCTATCTTTCCAAACTCCACCCATATGGGGTTTGCACCCAAGTGGGCCCTACAGTGCACTCTTTTGTTTATTTGATGGTAAATGCTGGGGGTCGTTGTTTCCTCTTGAACTGGGTCTCCGCCATACAGTTTGATTTTTGTTGATGAGAAGGCAGTTACAGGTGCATGTCAATGAATTAGAATATCATCGAAAAGTTAATTTATTTCAGTAATTCAATTCAAAAAGTGAAACTCATATATTATATAGATTCATGAAACACAAGGTGATATATTTTAAGCGTTTATTTATTTTAATTTAGATGATTATGGCTTACAGCTAATGAAAACCCCAAATTCAGTATCTCACAAAATTAGAACATTACATAAGACCAATTTAAAAAAGGATTTTTAATGCAGAAAGGTTGGCTTACTGAAAAGTATGTCCGTATACAGTATGCACTCAATACTTGGTCGGGGCTCCTTTTCCATGAATTACTGCATCAATGCAGCGTGGCACGGTGGCGATGAGACTGGCCCTGCTGAGGTGTTGTGGAAGCCCAGGTTGCTTTGATCGGGGCCTTCAGCTCGTCTGCATTGTTGGGTCTGGTGTCTCATCTTCCTCTTGACAATACCCCATTGAGGGCATGTGTTCGTACTTTGTTGATTGTTTTTTTATTTCGTCAGATGTCTTATTCTGTCAATGTTGGGTTTAAAAACGGCATGCATGTAATTCAAACAGGCATAAATTATGAGTTAATGCTTTTCGGATACAAAAACATCAACTGAGCAACAGATGGCGGTGCCACAACCTCGCATCTCAGCAGCGGCCACAACCGAAGAAGAAAAGAAGAGCGAGCAAAGGTAGAAGAAGAAGAAACAACACGTTATTCGCGCTAACTGGTTGGCAAGATGGCGGTGGTAGTGCGGAGCTTGCAAGACCAGCTCGAAAAAGCAAAGGAAAGCCTGAAGAATGTGGACGACAATATTCGTAAATTAACAGGACGTGACCCCAATGAATCAAGGTAAAATAAGAACGAGCCCGAGTGTTTTTTATGTTTTTGCTGTTGGCGTATTTCTCGTGGTGAGCTAACCAAATTGCTAGCATTCAACTGATTAGCAACATTTGCTAACGTGAGTCGGTTAGCTAGTTAGCAAACATTACCACCTACGTACATTGTTTTGTGCTTGTGGAACCTACACAAGGTCGCATTCGCTGCGTCCAAACTGATAGATTAGCCACACACAACTCATAAATATCAATAGATTGGTCTTAATATTGAAGTGGAATACCACAGTACCGTGCAAGGCCCTGCAGGCGTGTCACTCCAGATAAAACGTTAACGGAGTTGTACCCCAAACCGGACAGTTTTTAGCTAATGTTTCAATACAATTCACTTACAATGTTGATAAAAATGATCGTTTAATGTTTTCAGTTGATTTAATGGTGTTAAACTGAAGTTGAACGTCGTACCTTTCAAACGAAATATTGTTGTAATTATTAGTTACTTTGCCTTTACCAGAGTCGTTAAAACGATGCTAACACGGGTGAATTAGCCGTGCACTGCTCTTGGCCTAATCCGTACGGACTTCTATCCTCGTTGTAAACACTGGCTGCTGCTGGTTTTTCGGGGATATTCGCTTGTTCCAGGGTCGCAAAAATGACCATCAATGCTGTCAACACATCCGGGACCGTAGTTCTGTCCTTCACAATAAGATATCACGCTTCAACAACTCCAAATGATGTAATAAAAGCTCCTTAATTTCCGTTTGAGCTGTTTAAGCGTCGCCCGAGCGTTCTTTCTGCGTTCTCTCATCAAAGTCACTTTCCTATAGTATTTAGACATATAAACGTCCATATATATTCATGAAATTTGACACATAGATTATTTGATATGTATGAATTGATATTATTTACGTTTGGTTGGCGATCGCCGAAGAAAATTACAGCGTAATGACCGGAAAGGGCGTCACGACGGAATCGTTCGAGACAGGCCAATGGCAGCTAGCGCCGACTGAGGCAGGCCATCGTTGCGTTACCTGTTTTGTTACTTTTACCAAATGTCTCTGCTGCCAGAATGCTATACCAACACCTCTGAGCTGATGTGACGAACGACTGACGGACGTTGTTTCTGGTTGTGTTCACAGACCGGGTCAGATCCGTCGGCTCAGCAGCGGCCCCATGGCAGGCCCCGGTGGAGGTAGAGGCAGAGGAGTGAACCTGCTCAGGTAACTCAGTGCTCCAGTCGGCTGCATCCAACAACATTTCTGATCATTCAGACTCTGGGTGTGCTCTCGGACGGCGTGCAAGTGACCGCATTTTAATTTGAAAACTAGTTACGAAATTTGGTCCATGCCTCTTCAAGTCACATTTGTGAGTTTGACTAATTAATAAGCCACCAATTTAATTGATAAAAGACTAATGTGGATTTGTATGTATTACAATGTATATATATGAATGTGTTTACACTAAATATTAAGATGTAAACTGAACACCTCTTAATATAGAACTATACAAGTCAACTTTGCAACAAACTTGTTTCCAAAGTGACCATGAAATAGCCTGATCAACAGTTGCAGCTAGAACTGACTGTTTTATCAGACCGCATTAGTTTTAGCCAGGTGTACCTAATGGATTGGCCATTGCGTGTACAATACACTCAATAAGTATATGTGCAATGATGCATTTTAACAATTGGCTGTCTACAGACCAGATCAGACAATTGGCTGTCGACAGATCAGAGATCAGAGATTCAGATTGTTTTAAAGTCTAACCGCTGTGTCTCTGTCCTGTCCCAGGCGTAGTCTCTCAGACATGGGAAGCGGCGGCCCCCCTGCCAAGCAGAGGGACATCGAAGGAGTCCTGCTGAGGTGAGATTTAAATGTTTTTCAATATGCAATGTGCATCAAACTGTCATACTAACGGCAACCCTGCGCACAATCTCATGATGGTAAAACATCCCATGTAGATTGAAAGGAACTCAAGTAAGTTCAGTAGATTAGTAAAACATAGACTTCCACTAAATTTTCAATAAAATGTTCTGGTTTAAATGAGACTTTATTGCGGTTATTGGGAAATTACATTTGTTGGTTGCTTGTGTTGCTCTAGGGCAGGGATTCCCAAAGTGGGGTGCGCGAGAGGAAACATGTAATGGTGGTCTAATGCTGCGTTCACACCGGTCGCGTTGATTTTTTGACGCGCGTTGAGATTACATACAGTCTATGCACAGACGCGATGAGACTGGCGCACCGCGATGGCGCGTTGGACGCGTTATTGCAGTGCGTTGGACGCCGCAAAATCGCCAACGCGCGAGTTGAAATTTTTCAACTTCTGAGAAATAATCGCGTGACGCTGTGGCGCGATAGCCTATCAGCGTTGAGTTGCTCCCCCTGTCATCACTGACTTCCTGCCGTTGTTGAATCAGGAAATAAAAAAAAGGTTGTGTACAGTGTGTACAGTGTGTGTGTGTGTACGTACGTGCACCATACGGTACAATGAATAGACGCTGCCGTATTTACGTCTACGTGACGTTATTGAGTGCTGGTGGAGCTGCTACGATGTTAGCATAGCCTAGCACCGATCCATCAGAGCTCCATTGAGAAGACCAGTAACCTACAAATCGGTATCATTACGTAGTTATTTCGGAGTCCCTTTTTGTCGGAGAAGACAAGTACAAATCGGCATCATTATGTAGTTATTTCGGAGTCCCTTTTGGTTGGTTTATTGCCGTTGAATCACAGCCAAATCAGTTTATTTTGTGTTCCTACAGCTGTAGTAAACAGCGACCGGTGGCTTGCTAGACAGTGAATACAGCTCGATACAATCCACGGAGCTCCTCTGAACAATATTATGAACCAGACATGACGGCGTTTGGCATTCCGATGTTTGAGGGACTTCCACAACACGTACAAAGCAGCAATTGTCCTTATTCCTTTCACGGTTGACAGCGGAAAGAAATGGCGGCCAGGTGAACGGGTTCCAGGACGATAAACCACGCCCCCTCTCCGGCGCTACGAGATTTTGCGGCGTTTGGTGTGAAGACGACCGGCGGCGCGTTGGATGCGATTTTGCAGTGCGTCAAAAAATCAACGCGACCGGTGTGAACGCAGCATACTGGTGTAACAATTAATATTAAATATAATTTAAAAAAATGCACTTCAGCTCCTGCCGCCAGACTGTATTTTAGGTACGGGTTCGGTGCGATACAGTGGAGCCACGGTTCGGTACGTTTCGGTACAGTAGAAAACTATAAATGCCAGAGAAATGTACTTTATTTTAAAATATATTTATTCATTACAACTAACATCATAAAGTTATTCTTTGACTTTGAACAATGATGGAACTATACCTGAGTGACCCATCTTCTGGGGTGTCTTCTTAGCAACACATAAGCATAAAAAACAAGAACTGCTCCTTAATGTTATGTAGTATTGTTACTTACATCTTGCAAAAGAGATTTTTAATCTCAATGGGACTACCTGGTTATATAAAGGTTTTTAAAAACGTATTCGGTTCGTCATGCGTACGGAACCGTGAGCCTCGTACCGAACGGTTCAATGCGAATACGCGTACCGTTACACCCCTAATAATTAGTAGCCTTTTTAATTTTGTGCTAATCTGATCCGTGACTTTTATGATCCGTTCTTCTATTCTTCACAGTTCATTTAGTAGTTTAACAGAATAAAGATGTCGTTTAGTAGAATACAGACGTCGTTTAGTAGAATACAGACGTACCTGTGGTAGGATTCCATCAGGTCGTCTGAGTCCAGACAAACACTCATCCAGTTTCTTGGATGATAAATGGGCTCTGTTGCATTTTTTTTTTTTTAAGGTGTTATTGGGGCTGCGTGAACCCGGTCTGGGAACCGCTGCTCTAAGGGATCCAAACACTTTCATTTGCACACAGCTCAAAGATTGCCTCCAGTCAACCAGCAATCAGGAAATACAACATTATTCACCATATGTTCTGAGGGTGTTTGGTGCAGTCTTTCTGGTTGTTTTTTTGTACCCTTGTGTTCAGGTCACGCCAGTGTTTTTTAGTAATTGAATTGCTTTGATTCTGTGTGTCTGACAGATGTGAGTCTTAGCTGTCAGCGTGCTGGGGTTACATAGAATGTGTGAAGTATTTCTGGGCGTCTTATCTCTTTGTGTGTCTGCAGGCTGGCGGGGGACCAGAGGGCCAGGAGAGACTCGCGTCACGACAGCGACGCCGAGGACGATGACGACGTCAAAAAGGTAAGAATGAAGAGTTGGCGGGCTGCTAAGCGAAGACATTCAGTGTTGTTGAAGACAAATGGACCTAACGAATGAGTTTCTCTCCGTCGTGTTTTCTTCTTCCCTCAGCCGGCGTTGCAGTCGTCTGTAGTAGCTACCTCTAAGGAGAGAACACGCAGAGACCTCATTCAAGATCAAACCATGGATGAGAGGGGCAAACAGAGGTAGGCCTGCACCACTGTCATATTTATGCTCACATTTGTTAAATTTCATCAACAAACAGAAATTGGGGAAATATAAATGGCACTGAAGATCAGTGTACAGCTGAAAGTTGGCAGTCGTGTGTGATGGTGGGTCTGTGCTCTCGGTCAGGAATCGGCGTATGTTCGGCCTGCTGATGGGGACCCTGCAGAAATTCAAACAAGAGTCCCACGTCTCCACAGAGAAGGTGAGGAACATCTGTCCAATGTCCGAGTGAACTGTTGGCCTCTGAGGGCAGGCAAAGCAAGTAAAGCCACTTCCTGAAGAGATGTCAATTGAAAATAGTTCTTGGTATTGGCTGATTTCATCCACAGCGCAACGATAACAATATGCCCCTGAAATATTTGTATCTAATTATGCTTTCGATGACTTTGATGGTGGGCTTTAGCTAAGCTGTCACTGAAACAGACTGCAAAAACATTTGGTTGATATATGTGCTCTGATTGTAAAAGTAATGGCTGTCGTCTGGGCCATAGTGTTTGTGTATTGTCACTGCTGGCACAATACCATTCAATAAAACTGTTTATCTTCCTCTTGAACTCATCTTCTGCTGTTGCAGCAAAAGCGTCGTACAGAGATCGAGCAGAAGCTTGAGGTTCAGGCTGAGGCTGAGAAAAAGAAGGTGGAGAGTGACAAGAGGGGGCTGTTTGAAGAGAGGAGAACCAAACAGACTGAGCTGAGACTGCTGGAACAGAAAGTGGAATTAGCTCAGTTGGTAAGAAAATACCAGTAGAAACGAGCAGCACAGACTGATTGTTTGCATTTGGAGATGAATGTTGAGATATACTGTTGTGTTTTGTTACGATTGCATCTAAAACAAATGAGATGGAGACAGTTTGTACTTTGACAGAATTGTATTTAACCTTCTCTTTCCTCTGTTAGCAAGAGGAGTGGACCAGCCACAACAATTGTCTGGTGAAATACATTCGTACCAAGACCAAGCCTCCCCTCTTCTACGTACCTGGAAAAATGTGCTCCGCCACACAGAAACTCCTCTGTGACTCCACCAAGAAACTAAATGGTCAGTGGCCTTCTTCTCGTCAGAAGCATCTTTACCATGCGTTTCCTGTACTTGAGGAAGACTTGTGTGTTTATCACTTTGTAACCTCTGTGGCTATTCGGTTCTGTTTTCTGGACAGCGGTGTTTGAGGAGAGGCGTGAGGCTTTTGCCGAACACCTCAGCAAGATGGAGTCCCGCCCCCGGAGGCAACCAAACCGCGACCAGGATGGCAACACGGCAGCAACAGGGATGGACCACTCGACGGAGGGTAAGCCAGCGGGTCAGGTAGTTAAGGTGACAGGTAACAAGGGGGATGCAGAGATGGAGGAAGATGAGGCGAGGGAGGGGGAGGGGTTTAGAAAGGTGAAAGAGAAGGACAACAAGTGGGAGGAAGGGAAGAAGAATGAGGTGGAGTTGATTGAGGAGGAGAGTGAGGAGAAGAAGGTAGGAGAGGAGGGGGATAAAGATGTAAAGGACAGAGGAGAGAAGGAAGCCAGTCCGGGGTCAGAGGAGATGGAGGGGGAGGGCGGGCCAGAGCAGGTGGACAGGAGTAAGGGCAATGAGGAAGAAGCAGACAGTAAGCAGGGGCCCATAGACCTCCAAACTGAGAAGACCCAGGACACCCAGTCCTCTGAACCAACCGTAGCCAGCCAAGAAGCACCAGACACCAGTCACCAGCCCCAGCTCAGCCACACAGCAGGGGAGCCGGCAGTTAAGCCCTCTGAGACCCAGGCATCCCCTCCAACCCCAGAACCCCAAACAGCCTGCACGGAGCCTGGGCAGGATATCCTCCTCATCCCTGGCCCCGAGGTCCAGAACACGGCAACAGAGAAACAGGCCGTGGAGGAGAAACTAGGGGACGAAGCTCCCCAAAAACTGCCCGATTCCCAGGAGGCCCCCAGCATCACCCTCGCACCCTCTAAGGAGGGCGGTGGGAGAGGGAGGAAGAAGGCAAAGGAGTCAAAGAAAGGTCATAGTAAAAGCTCCTCCTCTTCCTCTTCCGGCTCCTCCTCCAGCGGAAGCTCCTCATCCTCAGGATCCAGCTGCTCCTCCTCGTCCTCATCATCATCCTCATCCTCATCGTCCAAGAGCAGCCGAAGTCGCAGCCGAGACGACGGCAAGCGTAAGAGGAGGCCGTCTGACAGGGCCAGGGACCGGAAGAAAGGAGAAGAGAAAAGTCAACGCAAGAGAGGAGGGAGCGGCGGAGGAGGAGGAGGAGGAGGGAGGGACTCAAAGGGGTCCACGGAGAAAGAGAAGAAGAAGAGGAGCGATGACGGGAGGGGCAGGTCGTCCCGGAGCAATAGGGAGCATAAAGATAGAGACAGGAAGGACAAGAGACGCTGATCGGGTGGAAACCACTGAGGGGAAATCAACGGTTTGCTTAATGACATATGAAAATAGTTTTTAAACTGGCATTGTCTCTCAAAATGTGATTAAACATGATTTTTTTTTTCTCAGTGTAGGGATTCAAGAGTTGATGTCAAAAAGGAATTAAACGGTGGATGTTAAAATGTTTCCTTTACTTGGCAAAATAAATGTAAACTGGACGCCTTACTAAATGGGTTTGATTTAGGGGTGATGTCTGGGTTCTAGAAAGGTCTTTGTGGCGCAATGTGTTGAATGTTAACAGGTTTCCATCCTAATCATCAACACACGCTAGTGTTTTCAAGTTGACGTGACCGCTGTTCATCTGTTTCCACTACTTGATCAATGTCAGGGCCCTTGTACCTTCATCACGTAGGTACATGTGTGATTTAGCTCAAATACTGATTTTTGAAAATGTATTTTCCATTTTTTTTTGTACCAAAAATCTGCTTCAAATTAAAGGTGAGATATTAGTGAACGTGTGGTGTGTCTTTTCAGTATAAATCAGACATTTTTTGGTATGTAGAATGTCAACATACAGAAATTCCCATTGCAGTTTCCCAGAGTCTAAGATGACCTCAACAGTCCAAAACAAAGAATTCATTTAAAATGCTGTGAAAGCAGAATCTCCACAATTAGGGATACTGTGAGGTACTTATCCAGTCGGTGTATAACCTACAGTAGATGACTGTCAGCATGCCCCAGTTTGGAGAAACCGGAGAACCAGCACAGTGATTTATATTTATATTTTCACAGCTCTACCAACAGCGGCCTGAACAGCTACCTGGTCTTTTCAAAGGCAACACTACTTTGACCTAAGATTTGTTTGACTTTAGTATAAAGTCACAACACACCTTGTAATCACATTTCATGGTTGCTGATCTTGGCAGCTATATTTGAAGGTGATTTATGACCAATAACAATGTTATAAGTAGTAAATCTGTTTAATAGAAAACTAACTTTACAAAGAATCAACAAATGATAATCATCTCCTGCTTTGGTTGTTCCGATACTTCAGCAGAGACCCAAATTAATTAGAATAATCCCGGTTGTGAGTTCATGATCCAGATCTTTTGGTGACGTCCTGAACGTTCACTGCAGCTCTCTGTGGTAGTTTGCACTGCTGCTTCCTTTGAGCGTCCTCTCCGCTGGGTTTAAGAGTCCATCTTCAATTGTCCATATGTTGCTTCAGTCATCTGGAGGGATGCCACACGTTTCTACTCAACCCTGTGCTCACTCGGGCTGGTCTGCCAGGTCACTCTGCTCAAAGTATCTGCAGGAAAGACGCAGAGCACGCATGTTATGTATATAATACAAATTGTAATCTGTTGGTATCACTGTATAAACAAGATACCGGTAGGACCACAAACTCTTGACATCTCTCTATGCTTTGGATTTAATATAACCAGGCAGCCCTCATGTATTAAATGTCATGTGACCGCAGTGGTAGCTACCTGGCAACAAGACAGATTAGCAGGTTGAGGGCAGGCAGTTTCTCGTCCTCCTGACTCTCCTGTGGAATCATAAAAGCAAAATATAAAAGGAACAGTCCTGGCTGTGAATAGTACACATTTAAAAGTACAAGGTTGTATTTCTACTGGAATTACGGATTAAATGTTTCTGGCAGGAGCTGTGAGAGCTACCATGACAGGACACACTATAAGCTACCATCTACATCTCAGCGGGGAGCTTTGAGCACCAACGAGATGAATTCAACTTGTAGATGTTCCACTTAAATGCAGAGGAGCTAAGGGAGCAGCAGACACATTGGTAGAGTCGTACCAGTGTGCTGCGGAGCTGAGCACATCCCCTGGCCAGCTGTCTGATGGAGGAGTGGGCTTCGGGCAGCAGAGGCTTCTCCAGGCAGGCCAACAACGCGTACAACCAGCGACCCTATGGCAGGCAAACGGGTGGTACAGGCGCACAACAACATGGTGTCACATGAGGAGTTGGCAACCGATCGCGGAAAAACACGGAGTGACTTAACGAACTGAACTCACCAACTGTGGAACAAACTTGTGTTCGTCAAACCAGCAGATTAGAACTTCCAACACCATCAGCACTGTGGACTGACGACACAGAGACAGAGAGAGCAAGTAATCAGACGGCTGGATTGGTTTTCAGAATGTGAGCTGCGTGTGTGAAGGAGGAGGCTGTTCACCTGGTTCAGTCTGCTGACGATGGTGAGGAAGGGAGGGTAGCCCACCTGAGCACGGACACACGTTTCATTATCATAGAAAGATTCTTGTATGAATTTAGCCCATTACCTGACCATCAAATAAAAATGACAATAGTTCAATAAATGAGTCATTTTATCACACAAACATTCATACAACCTTGCTGTAATCCAGCAACGGCTCTGGTTCAGCTTCTGTTTGTCCGGATGAAGCGCCCGCATAGACCGTCTTTCCTAAACAAAACCTCTTCCAGCCCTCCTCGTCTGTTAGCTCTGGCTGTCGGACACACACACAAATGTGAATTCATACCAAATCCAAGTGTTTCTAGTGATCAGTATTCTGCTCAAACACAAACTCGAGGTGACACCTCAAATGTACCGGTGATCGGTTTGCACTTGTAACCATGGAATGAACTCTACGGCCCACGCCATCTCCTCACCATCTTTACGTCGTCGTCCAGAATGTTGCTGCTCCAGTGATCCCTGTTCTTTGTGATGCTCTGAATGCAAAAGGGATTGTTGTATTTTTTAATTCAATAACCCTGCCAAAGAGCATCATTGCAACACACTTAAAACACAGGCGAACACAGAGCCAAGTACCGTAAGATTATTTGACCATCCCGTGACATGGATTACACCTTTCTAGCAGAGAACAGAATACCTTCAGTGATTAGACGGCTCATCAAAGGGTTTCCAGACATTGCTTTGAGGTTTTGGTTATTTAGAATGTACGGTACATGTGATACAATGTTTGGCTTTTTATGAACTAAAGTTAAAAAACAACAACAAAGTACTGGAAGATGTCTTCTGGGTTTTATTTTACCTGTCTGACATGTGAGAAGTTGCTGACTTGGTGCTGCTGCCAACTGAGGCTGGGGGAGAACCCCTCCGGAGCAGCATGGCAACCCGCCACCTTCAAACAGAAGACACCTCTTGGAGGAGTGGAATACATAGTAGTTCCAATCCCACGTGATCTCACACCCGCCATAATGATCCGTGTGTCCCTTGAAACTCATTTTATACTTTACAGAAGCAGTCTGGTCTACTGATAAAATAGGGATTGGATTTGCACATTGAAAAACACAACACTTCAGCTGATGATTCTTAAACATAACGTTATTACTCAAATAAACAGCACAAATGACATGAAAGAGACTCATTAAGATCTGTACTGCACTGTATGTTGATGCACTCTTTGTTTCCTTTAATACGACGCGCCTCATAGTGTGCACGGTTACTCACAGAGGCATTAATGGTTTGTTTCTTCTTCAGCTTCTTGGGGTCAATCTGAGCAACCACCACCTCTGGGCACAGTGAGGCCTCCAACCTGACGAAGAACATCGATTATACGTAGCTATAACATGAAACATATATCATGAAACATAACATTCAAGCACATGGCGAACTGGTTCACCTCATGTACTATACTCACATAAAAAAATACATGTTTTTTATGCAAGTATAGTTGAGCATGGAAGCATAAAGCAATATATAGTAACACTGGCTGTCACAATACAACTCTGCTGTCTGACTTTCTTTGGGTACATGAACCTAGCTAACGTTAGCTGACGAGCTTCGCTGTTATCCACCATTTGTACACTTTTTCCGGTGGTAGCATCGGTGTAGCACACGGCATTCACCCTAATTCTGTCACTGTGCACGCGGAACAAAAGAGGAATTATTTGAGGTGAACTCACTGGACTTGTCGGAGGTACTCGCGGGGGTTTCTCGGCGGTCCATTCAGGTCCAGGTCCTCTGCAGCGGCTCCAAACTCAACGGGCAGCAGCCTCGGCATTAACTCCTCCACGTCCGACTTCATTTTGAAACCAATTGAAAGCGAATGTCTGTCGAGACGTGCGAGGTACAATGTTGTTGCCAAGTGCGAATCAAGCGCCTGTGTTGGTATAACGTGTGAAACTAGGACGCCATCTTGATTGGAAGCGCGGAGTGATGACGTTGACTCTGTGCGCGGCGTTGGTTGTTATGGTGACGTGAACGCCGCACGAGTTGTCATATTTCTAGAGAAAGGCTGAAGTCCACAAAACGTCCACGACGTGGTCTGACCAAAATAATAATCAGCTGCCATGTTTAAAAAAAAAGAGTCCACGGGGAAATGACCATTTTAGAAGTGCCTCTGTAATATTGAACTGAAATAAAATACAACAAAAACCTTTGACCAGTGTCCAGATATAATGCTGTATTGCTAAACAGCTCTTGTATGTTAATGATTATCCTCAGGCTCGCCTTATATCTTATCTCAGCGCTCTCACTTACCATTGGGTATTCATGACAGCAACAGTTTACAGGCAATGTCCACTTGCCAGCACAACTGGCCGCAGTTCTTTTGGAGTTAGTGTGGACATTTCTTCTTGATTCATTCCTGTTAAGACAACAAGAATGGCTGTTTCACAGGCATGCACAATCCTGTGGGGTACAGGCATAGTTTTTGTGATTTTACCTCACTTCAGTCTGGGATTGTTGTCTGACTACAAGATCTGTGGAGATTCTGAGTGTCAAAGTAAGTTTTTAATTATTATCTTGTCGTTTATGAGGTGGTTTCTATCTAATTAAGTCTGTATTTTCTTTCTTTATGATGGTCGTTTTTTGCTTGTTAATTTTAATCGTTATTAATCGTGTGTGTGTGTGTGTGTGTGTGTGTGTGTGTGTGTGTGTGTGTGTGTGCAGGCCTGATGAGCAGAGTGCAGGCCACCAGGGACCACCATGGCGAGGACTGCCGTTTCCTGAGCTTCAGACGAGGGGACACCATTTTTGTTTACCACAAACTGACGGGAAAGAGAGAAGACCTCTGGGCAGGCAGTGTGAGTCTGATAGCTCCATCTCTTTCTCTCCATTCAAACAGTCCCTCGTGTGAGGTTCTAGATTGAAGACATTAGTCCTGATTATAATACAGAGAGTTCAGGGTTCTCAGCACTGATTGGCTCAGTCATGGTAACACTGTACCTGACAAACAACAAATGTCTGTGAGAGCACTCCAGCTCATTTATATAATGGTGTAATTATGTACGAAAACAGACGGAATGAGTGGATGACTGTAAACACGAACATATTAATGTGCTGACCCAACATCACTACCTACCTGTGAGTCTTTTATTTTGTAATCACTTCACACATCCACTGTATAAGAACTGCTCTGCTTTTCAGACATTTTATTATTGATTAAGATGTAAATTATTTTTCTTAAAGTAATGACCCACACTACACCATTCCTCGCAGGGATTTTGTTAAACCTTGGTGACCTGACAAATGCTCCAAAACCCGCTCCTGCATTGAGCGAAGCAAAGACATGAATCAATGTGAATCTACCTTCTTTTATACAGCGGAGTGTTTCACACAAATGTACACCTGAAGCACAAGCATGCTTGTTAGAAGAAACACATGGAATGAGTTGGATGGACTGTAAGTACTTCTCATTATGATGGAGTACAAGATTATAGTTCAATCAGACGCGTAACCTTTAGCTTAGAATGTGTCAGGATTTAAAAATAACAGAAATGAAATCCCCCTTTTAACCATGCTGTGCAGTACTAAGTATCCTCCTGAATTTCCAAGAGTTCTTGTACAAAGTCTCTGTGTGCTAATCAGGCTCACAGTCAAAGCTTCTCTTCTGATGGGCCTACAGCTGTTAACAACATGATTATTGTCATCAGCATCACTTAGCCATCCTTGCATTCATAGCCGAGGAACCTAAAACTAAGCGGGGAACTTTTTCAGAGAATATGAAAAATGCACTTCATCGTATTTGTCAGTCTCTCGTTTTCCTCTCCTCTTGATTGCCGTGTGCTCCTTCCCTCCATTCGTCCACAACGCTGCCGTGGCTTTACGGAACTCTGCTTCCTTTTGCTTTCAGATTGACAAACAGTTCGGCCATTTCCCGAAGGAAGCGGTGCAAGAGGAGCTGGTTTACGCTGCTATGGAGAAAGTAGTGGAAACACAGGTGAATAGGCTTTGATTTCAGTATCTCTTCAGATTATAGGCTTTGGTCAAATCATTCTCTTTCATAAAGACTAAATCATATGGTTGCTATCAAATAAAATAGAATGGTAGACTGTGATATGGTACAGTATTTAACCCTAAATTAGTAGTTGCTATCGTAATATATATATATATATCTGTATAGTAGTAATGTTGAATCTGTTATTCCTCATTTCCTCTCTTCATTCAGAAATCAGATTTCTTCTGCATGGATGAGTTTGGTTACCCCATTGAGTCCAGTCATTTGGATGGTGATGCTGATGATGATCAGAAAGACCAGGAGTCAGAAACCACCCAAACATCTCCATACCCAGATGACACGAGCGCTGAAAGTCCTTCGACATCTGAAGATCCCTCTGCAGTTTCGGCACAGGAAGCTGACGGCACATCGGCAGAAGAGGACGAAAACAAAAGTGCTGGCGACGGCGGTGCCGGGACTCTCGAGGGAGCGCGGGAGACTCCTGCGGCTCTGAGGGAACAAGGTGGGTCTGCTCCATCCTCCTCCTGGCTTGGTTCTTCAGTGACAGGATGGTTAGGTCTGGCTAAAGAGGAAGAAGCCAGCAGTTTAGCTGAAGCAGGGAAAAAAGACAAGGGAACAGAGAGGCAGGCCGAAGCTTCTGTAGCTTCGTCCGTGACAGGATGGCTGGGGTTGGGAGGAGAGGGAAAACCTGAAGACGCTGTGAAAAGTAGAGAAGAAGACACAGAAAATGCAGATTATTTTACATCAACCATGAGTGGGTGGCTTGGCTTTGGAGGAGAGACAAAAACGGCAGAAAAAGAGCGAGATGAAGAAAGAGACGATGACGAAGAACCAGCAGAGAGATTCAGGAGTAGGAGGATGTCTCTGGACCTGGAAGGCAGCCAATTACACGAAGAGGAGAAGAAAGAGCATGGGACATTGGATTGGCTGGGAAGCGGACTGTCAAGCACGCTGGGGTTCGGCCTGACCAATCAGGAGTCAGGGCACGAGACAACGCCTGAAAGAGAGGCCGAGGAGACAATCCTGGAAGAGGAAGAACAGCCAGCGTCTGGTTCTTGGTTTGATGTGGGGATCGGGGACATTTTAGGTTTCAGGAAAGACAAGAGGGAAGTTGATGAGAGTGCAGGAAGTGGTTTTAAAGAGACTGAAGAGGACAAAACCTTAGAACATCCGACAGGCTCAGAGAATGTGAATACCAATCAATCTCAACGTGCACCGACAGAGGTAGGGACAGAGACTGGCAATGAATCAGAAGTGGAGGAAACGCCAAAAGACCAAAATGTCCCACCAGAGATCCGAGTCAATGCTGACATTAATAATAACGACATAGGTACTTCAGACAGCAGCAAGGATCGTGTCTCACCTGAAGATGCAGCATCCGAGGTCGACCTAGAAGACATTTCTCCTCAGGCCGAGTTAGAGAAAATGTCCCACACTGAAGGTGGCATGTCTTCAATGCTCAACAGCAGTAAGGAAGAAGAGGAAGACAATGTTTCAGACGATTGCAAGAAAGAGAAATCTGCAGAAATGGAGGGTGAAGATCATCAGATGTCCAAATCAATAGAAAGTGAGGCTGAGGTTAATAACAGAGAGGCAGGAAGAGACAAGAGTGGCACTGCAAGTGGCAATGATCAGGATTTTTTTACACAATCTGGCATCAATTTTGGGACTGTGGATTTGAATTTAAACTCCGTGGGGCAATCTGTAGGCGAGGTTGAGGAGGACAAAACAGAGGACGCGGTTGAGGAAGGGGCCGGGATCCCAAATCAGAGTGATAACACACAAGAATCCACCGATGCGGTTAGAATCGGTGCGAGTAGTCATGAAGGTGAAGGGAATGACGCAGAGACAGATGTCCTTCACCCAGAAATTTCCACGACCCGGACTGATGACTCAGCAGAACAAAGTCAAGGCGGTGGAGAGAGCGGTGGAAAGAGTCAGCCTCTGTTGTCGTCGGGCACAGCTGAGGAGAGAAATGAACCAGTCTTTAATGAGGATGAGCCTCTACCTTCTCACGGTGTAGAAACTAATGATGATAGTTCAGATTCACCAGCTATGATTGATAGCACAGAAACAGAGACACTTCAGGGTGAGATAGGACAGGAGGGGGAGGCTGGTGAGGGCAGCCCTCAGGAGTTTGGATCATCCCGTTCTACGAATAAAAGTACTGACAGTACGTATGAAAGTGCCTCAGAGGAGGACAGAAGAACGCTTTCCACCAATGAGAGTGCAACAGAGATTGAAAACACTGCAGATCAGGACTCTGTGTCTCCACATATGCAACAGAGGTCCACTCAAAGTGTTGGTGATGCACACGAGCTAAAGGAAACTGTTAAAGAAACTGAGAGAGATAGCGACAAAAATAACCTCCAGCCAGTTCAAACTGAGACAATTGAGTTGGAGAAACACATTTTGAATGAAAGTGGTCTCAAGTCAGCTATCGGCTCTGGAACAGAGACTCAGACTGAGGAAGTGGGGGAGTCAAAAGAAAATGAAATGCAGGGGGAAGTAGAAGAGTTGAAGGGAGAGGAGACACAGCAGGAAGTAAAAGAAATAAAGGAAGAGGAGAAAAAGCAAGAAATGAAGGAGATAAAGGAAGTAGGGAAACAGAAGGAAGTGAAGGAGATAAAGGAAGTAGGGAAACAGAAGGAAGTGGAGGAGATAAAGGAAGTAGGGAAACAGAAGGAAGTGGAGGAGATAAAGGAAGTAGGGAAACAGAAGGAAGTGGAGGAGATAAAGGAAGAGAGGAAACAGGGGGAAGAGAAAGATACAAAAGAAGAGGGGAAACAGGAGGAAGTGAGTGAGATAAAGGAAGAGGATAAACAGGAAGGGATGGAGGAGTTAAAGGAAAAACTGGGGGAGAAAGAGCATTCAAATGGAGAGGAAAAGAAGGAGGAGATGGAGGAGATAAAGGAGGAGAATAAGCAGGAGGAGTTAAAGGGAGTGGAGAAACAGGATGAAGGTAAGGAGTTAAAGGAAGAGGGGAAGCAGCAGGGGATAGAAGAGTTAAAAGAGGAAAAGCAGGAGGAGGTAGAAGAATTGAAAGAAGCGGAGGAAAGGGAGGAGTTGAAGGAGGCAGAAGGAGTAAAGAAACAAGAGACTAAAGAGGGTGAAGAAAAACAAGCACAGTCTAATTTTGAGGAAGAGATGGAAAACAGCCTCCACTCTTTACCTCACGCTAAGAAAGACACAGACAGTCCAGAGCCAGAGAGCGACAGGATAGAGACACAAGACGAGAACAGCTCGGAATCTGTGTTCTCCAAACCGTCCACGCAGACTGAAAAGAGCCGGAACGAAAACCCACAGATGGAAGAGGAGGAGAGAGGGGAAGAAAAGGTCGGGGGTGAAATGGAAGAGGAGGTTGAGGAGATGGAGAATGTGGAGCGTTTGATGAGGAACAAAGAGGAAGACGTGACCCTTAAATGTTCCAATGAGCTTTGTTCTGAAGCTAGAGAAGACCGATTTGTGCGGGACACAGATGGAAATGATCCTGCAAATATGTTGAGCTCAATAGAGGAAGGGGCAATGGAGACAGGACAGCAAAATCCAGTGGCCGACAATGATCAAATATTAGCAGACAGGACAGGAGCGAGTCAGCCGGTACCAGTTGAAGGCCTGGAGAAGGATGAGGATGGAATACAGGTGGAGGAAGAAAAGGAAGAGAAAAGAGATGATGGCGTCATGGCCGACCAGGGGAAAAACAATTGTTTGCCACATTCAGGTGAGGGCAGTAATCCACTTTCACTTGGCCAGACAACTGAGAACACAGAAGATGATCAGCTGCATTCCAGTGAGGCCCACAACACGGAGGTTGAAGACTCTGAAACCATCAGCAAAGGGGTTTCCCCTGAGAAGGAAACAGAGCAAGTACACTCTGATCATATGATAGTAACAGAGGAGCACACTGACATTGAAGAGAGAGAGATGAATGCTAAACATGATGATTTCAGGACAGACGGAGGGATGGAGGTTCCGGTTTTGTCCGTTGACCCCGTTGAAAGCCCGGCTGTGCTATCTGCTCCTTCTGATGGTCACGATATAGGGACAGGAGAGCCTGGAAGTGGAGGAGCGGCCGACCTTTTCAAAAGCGCCTTTAGCTTTTTCAAATCGCCCATCACCGAAACTGAGGGATCCAAAGAGTCTGCACCGAGTTTGGGTTCTGACACGGGCGAGACATCCAAGGTACAAACCTCTCCCCCTCCAGTGAAAGAACTGGATTCAACCACTGATTCGAGTCAGGTTTACGAGAAAGATTTGCACTCAGACTCTCCGATCACCGTGTCACGGCAGCAGCCGCAGCCTTCTCCTCCTGTCGCAGAGACCCAGACATCACCTCCGTCCCCAACGCAGACCCGTTCTCACCCCACAGAAAGCCCCCTCCAGACTAAAACCCTCACCCAACATCACAAGAGCCTCCTCGCCCACATGAGCGCAGACGAGTTGACCGTTCTGACGGAGCTCTTCGGGCGACACAAGCTGCAGTTTCTGGATTACGTGTTAGGGAGTGTGGGAACCACGACCGATGACCCCGATGGCGACGACTCGTTATTTCTGGATATAGAGAGACTTCTGGGTTATCACAAGGAGGCACTGGTGGCTCCCAGCGTGAGGCTCGCGGACGCACCAAGGGAGGACAAGGAAAAGACCAGAACGCTCATCGCACTTCAGAAGCTAGAAACGCTGCTGGCAAGAGTGAGAGAGACTTTCAGCACAGGTGAATCAGACATCAGCAGCACAAACCAGCAAAGTATTTTCATGGCCTCAAAGATATTCTTTAAGTTACTTTGAGATTTGAATTTAAGTATGGGTTTGACTTGCTATGATCTCAATCAGAGTTGCATGTGTGTTCCCTGTTAAATGCAGCCGGGGCCAGCTGTGTCGGGGAATCCTGTTCAACTCAAAGCGAAGATAAGGAGACGCCCGCTGAGGAGGACTCCTCCGTGGGCCTGGATAGCAACGCTCCAAGAGATGAATGGGTGGGGCTGGATAAAGAGAAAGATGGACGACTGAGTGGAGGCACAGCAAAAGAGAGGGTGACGAGGATGAGGAAAGGGGAGAGGAGGGAAAAACAAGTGAAGGAGAGAGAGTGCCCCCTGAGTCCCGTCCTCACATTCAGTCAGCATCACCACAGCCACTGGAAGGTATGGATGACTCAAGTATCCCTAAATCAAGGAGGATTCAAAGATATTAAGTAATAAGACATTAAAAAGGAGTGCAACGCGGCCTGCTGCATCCTCATTCCTCCTGCGACACACAGCCTGGAACATTATGGCATGCAGAACATTATTTAGTCTCACACTACTACATTAATACATTAAAGATAAAAGCTTTGAGTTGAATTTGAATAATATACCTTTGTGACAATATGTTTGTGAATCTAATTCCAGGGGTAATGAGGCCAATTCTAGACTTTGCTCATCAGATCGCCGAAGACTCAACCACTCATGTTCATGCGGCGAGGGAGCTCCTCATTTGGCTTACTGTGCAGGTAAGATTTATCTGCAGATTTAACTCCATGGAGGCTGGATGTAGGCTCCACTATCACAAAACGCTCAAAGATATAAGTACGATATGTTTGTCATGTGACATCTAACTACACAGCTACAACACATTATGGTTGTTCTTCGCTCTACGTCGTCTTTCAGGTCCGTACCAAACACCATTAAATAACACGAACAGAGATAACGTATGTGTGTCTGAGGGGGGGTGTTTGATCATGCACAAGATGTGCAGTAAAGACACAACATTTGATTTTAATCCTAACAGAAAATCATTGGAGCACAGTTCTTTAGCGATCTAAAACTTTACTTCTTCCCAGGTGAAAAGAATTGAATGTAAAAAAAAAATAAAAAACACGAGCATAGTTTTTAAAATTAAATATGTTCTTTCACTGTTTTTTCCCCCATTTCACAACATTGTTTCGTAGACATTATGACTGGGGCTTAATTAAAGCAGGGTGCATTTTGTTTGGTCAGACATTTTGCCTAGCCAGCAAGGTAACTTAAAAGTACACATGTATCACATGGCCTATACATGGCTACATTTTGATCTTTGTGTACATGGTGCTGGAATTGACCTTCTGACAAACATTCAGTGGTCCATACAGCTGATCTTTCAGTGTCAACACACTGTGTAGTCTGGTTCTTTAAGAGACGGAACTTGTGTCATGTCGACCTGACTCTCCCTCTGGACATTTAGCTGTCAGGCTGGCTTTGGCTCCGTCATCATCGCTCACATTCCTGAGTGCTGGGGTCTGTTGCACACCTTGAGCCAGCTGGCAACCCCCCTTCTCTACAGGCAAACCGTTTCAAATATTTTCAAAGGTCTTGTGATAGTTTCAAATGGACAAAAACGAGGTCAGGTCGGTGAGTAGTCTTTGAAACATTTGCTGACTGAGTCGAGTTTTCACCCATGTACTACTTGGACCAGCTTGTTATTACCATGACCCTGCCGTAACTCAATACACGTGGCACATGGTCGTAAACAGCTTGAGAAATATGGTGTTTGTGTAAAAACATGATGTGCTACGTTTTAAATGATAATGTTAGTTATTCGGGAGATTATCAAAGACTCAACGACATTGAGAGTTTTGCATTTCGGTGTCGTCAGAGCCCTGAGTGTAGGGACACCTGTTTCTGTCGGTGTCACTTTAAAAGTGCTCCGATGTGCCAGTGTGGCATTCTACAATTGGTGACGTTGCGAGTGAACCATTTACACTGCGGGGGTGTAAATATATCTACATGACCCCGTGAGTGCTCAAATCAATGTATGTGCATTAAGTAATACCTCAAATATATTTTAATGTAATTGATATCACGTTATGAAGCAGAACTAATCTAGTGGAATCTAGACGAGGAGTTTACAGAGAGAATGCAACATCTTGTCCCCCCTACGACGTGCAATGTGACGTGGTCCACTCTTGAGCGTCGGTGTTGTGAATAGGATGTGAAATCGCCGCCAGCCCGTTTG